>NC_061862.1:81113432-81344414 GCF_907164915.1 Impatiens glandulifera | reverse complement strand
GTGTTTCCTCGCGCCACCTATTTTTTTTTTTAATTTAAGACCGGAATTTCTTTGAATCTAGTTATTTAAACTTAAATTCTTAGGTCATAGTTGAAATTGCTAATAAAAGATTATGAGCATGATTTGATATTGGATTTAGGTTTTGATAGATATTGATTTAGGTTTGGATAGACATTGATTTAGGTTTTGACATGACATTGATTTAGGTTATGATATGTATTTTTGATAAATATGACATTTTGATACATTTTCTAAAAGGGTCGATTTTTGGCGTTACAACATTTTTAGCGACTCTACTACGGATTAATCGATGCTTAACTTGAATAATATTTTGGTAATTTTTAAGAATATTATTCTTACAACTTTAACAAAAAACAAATCTAATCCAAAATAATAAATAAAGGGGAAAATGGTACATCACCCAAATTCGTCTTTCTACATGCATTGGTTCTAATTTTGGGCACATCGCTCTATTATTTTGAGGTAGTACATGATGTGCGTGGTGCGACATCATATGTACACCTATAGTATTATGTAAAAATATTAGTTAATGGGGAATGGAAATCTATTCCAAATTTGATGGATGTTCCGTAAGTTTAACTTAGGTCTTTGGATCGATCCTCACTTCCATATTTTAGTGAGTTTGTCTTTTAGAGGTAGCACTAAAGACGGGGTAGAAATTCCCGATTGAGGGTATGCTTTTATATTGATAGCTTCGCTTGACATGTTGGGGAGCTAACTTTCTTTTATGATTTTACATAGACACGAAAACCAGATCATTACTCCCAAGACTCATCGTTCGTCGTGCACAAGTAATATAACCACGCATGTTTCCTTTATGTGTCGACTATACTTATGTAAATACGTGTATGCATTATAGTTGAGATAAAAGTCCATGAATACATTCTAAATTTTTTAAAAAATATCATGTCTTGTGTTTTTCTATAGTGTTTTTCTTATAAGTAGATCTACGTTCGACGACACAACTCTTATTCTAGTTCTAGGAAGAGGCTAGGACTTGGCTAGCCTCATCTCTCAAAATTCTTCTCGCCAGAATCTTCAAATATTGATTTCTAGAGGAAGAACTACGAGCCAATTCTTCAGAAGAGTTCTTTGTCGTCTCTTTGTTTCACCGAAGGATCGATCGAAGCTTTAGAAGATGATGAGAGCTCATGGGTTTTTCATGGAGCCAACGCTTTGATGAACAAGTTATAGAAGGTAATTGTCGTTCGATTTCCAGATCTTTAGATGAATCATCCTTCGATTCCTCTTTTCTTCATTCATGTGTGTCAAAATGTCTCAGTCAGGTCTTCAGCAGGTAAGCGAGCCTCCGTAGTGATGAACTCCACTCCTCGAAGACATCGGCGAGGTCAGATGAAGTCCATTGGGAAATCCAAAGTCCAGATCGTAAGACAATATCCGTCTCTATTCTTCGACGTTGAATTCCAGTAGCATCCAAGCTGGGGCTAGACGACGACGAAGACGAAGCTGATTCTGAGACGACCTCTGTTGTTTAGTGTTTAGGTGAGGAAACTCTCAAAGCATCCATGGTATCGGGAACTAGTGAAGGTCGGAAGTAGACAATGAGAAAAAAGATGAGGTACTGTAGCTTTTCTTCTTTGTTATTTCCAATTCCTTGAGGTGCATTCAATTTGACCCTTAGACTTCTCAAACTTGTAAATATGCCTAAAAACTTTAAATCTGAATTAATTCTTTAATTTAAATTAATTCTATAATTCTGAATTAAATTGGACCACCAAATTTTCATTACATTTAATTTTGACCCCAAATTTTAAAAATATAAAATTAAATAAATTTTAAAGTCCTGTTTGTTTCCAAATGTAAAAAAACCACACTTAAATTATGATTCAAGCGTCCAAACAATTTTTAAAATTCTTCAAATTATCTCAAAAAATTTAAAATATTATTTACTTCAAATATAATTTTTTCTGACATTTTTAAGGCTTGTTTGAAAAAATCCGGAACTTCTAGATGTTATAACTTGAGTTTTATGAGTCAAAAAATCATGAAATTAAAAAAATAGCTTCTTAAAAATATTTTCACTACCATAAAAATTTTATGAATTTTTGAAACGTATTTTCTTATCTGGAGTTCAATAACTCCAAAAATTCCAAACTCGATTCTTATGAGCTTTTAAAAATAGTTTTGATCATCGTGTGATGTTTCATAAATTTTGGAAAACATTTTTAAAATGACTCGTTTTAACGTGTTATATTCGAGATTTTCTCAACTTTGAACATTTTAGAAGGGAATCATTTAGGACTTTTGATAAATTTATTCTTTCTTCTTCATTTTAAAAGAATAAATTTCTAATATCTGATATGAATCCTCATCCTCCACAATCATGATAATTTTTTCTCGAGAACCGTGCCCTGCTCTTCTTTTCTTTCACCTTGTCTATGACTCATGAATAGGATTATGGCCTTTTGTAAAATGGTTAAGATTTTCTCACACGAGAAATAGAGTTCTAAACTCAAAACGAAAATGTAACAATCCTTCAAACATTAACTGGTTGATTACTTATGAGTAGAGATTTTCTGTGAATACAAGCGCATAGGACATATTGTTGTAGGCCATTTCTTAATACGTAACCAAACACCAGACTCTTAAAACAAATCTCTGATTTTCTTTTCTTTAGTTTCTTTGAGAATAAAACTAAAGTGATGACTTTAAAGTCAATTAAATCGATACATCCGCGAATGGATCAATTTAAAAATTGTCGGGTCAATTCAAAAGGCCTATGCTAGAGAACTCTATTTTTGGTTCTTCATCCCTCTCCACTTTTTATGGGATGTAAAGAAAGGTAATCCAAGGGGTTCTTTAACATATATTTCTTTATCACACAAAAAATGGCATTTTTAAAAACAGTGCATGAGTCAAACCTACTATAAAATATATATATTTATATATATTTATATATATATATATTTTTATTTTTATTTATTTAAATACTATTAATAAACCAAACAAATTAAATTGAATTTAAATGAATTTCATCTTAATTTTAATTAATTTTGTTTATCTTTTGGTTTTGGCAAATATATAATATATATATATATATAACAGAACAAAAAGTCTTAGGCACGGATACCCAAACCCCAAAAGAATTCAAACAAGCAGGGCCTAGGCAACAGCTAAGCACCCAGACCCCTCTTTCCCTTTCATCTCCGCCTGTCCATCTCCTCTGTGCTGATGCTCCTTAACACCATAGGTAAAAAAACATTCGGAAAAATCTAGTTGCTGGTATCAAAAGACAAACAAGGACGGAGACGCGAGGATCACGAAACCACGAGGAAACAGTTAGATAAAAAGATCGAGGGAGGGAGAAAAAGGAAGGAATAGAGAGAGAAAAGGATGAGCGGCCATTGTTGATGTTCTTGAAGCTTTTGCTGCATTTCTTAGTTTTGGAGTTGGAGATCTCCATTGCACGTGGTATAAATTGCAAATTGTTTTGAAGCAATTTGCAAACTATGTAAGCACACAAATCACTTTCATTCTTAATGTAGCTTCATAATTTGTTTCCTTTAAAAAAAACGACTGTAAAAAATAGTTTCATTTAGTGTTTATTTGTTCAATGTTCGATTTTATAATGTCCTTTGTTCAGCGTGTGATGATTCTACATAGTTTTGGATCATTCAAATGAACTAAAAATAAATAAATGATTTCAAAATTTCCTTACAAGATGGTTATCTATATGTGTTTCAGTTTTTAGTCTGAATTGTTGCTGGCTTGTTTTGAATATGGTAATGATTTTTTTAATGGACTAAGTGGGAGAATGTAAGATTTAATTTCATGTAACAAATAAAATATAATACACATTAAGGTGTAAATTGTCCTATTCAATAATGTGTACAAATTAATTTATTGAAATTAATTTGTATATTGCAACATTTGGAATTACACATTAAATGTAGGAGGTTATTCTATATTATGATATTTAATGTATTTTAATTCATTCTCCATAATGTTATTTTAATGGAGTAGTTTATATTAAAAAAATAAGTCCTTAGAGCTATTTGATGACAATAACTCTATAAATATAATTTATTATCTTTAGAGGTCCCTAAGCCTATTTCTTTTATTAAGAATTTGCACCATTGAGTGTTAAGAAAGATAAAAGGTTTAGAAGAATCTCTAAGGACTCTTGGACGTTTTGTTAAAGAATTTAAAGAGTCGGATTGTAGGAGAAATTCATCACCGATTATCTAGTGACAATCAATGGTTGGAGGTAAGTTCTCGATTCAATTACACTTTCACACTTTCGCTTTTCGATTTAATATTCGTAAGGATTTTAGAATCATTAAAATGATTTTGTTTTAAAGATTTTCAACAGGTTCTCCCCAACCACTCGTAAAACTATGTAACAAAAAAAAAAGTTAATGACAATATTTCTCTTCATTTGAAAAAAAGTATTGATAGTGTATGGTTTTCCGTTTTCCATATTTATAATAAAAAATTTGCAAACTAGATAATGCACATAATTTATATTGATCACATAAAATGATTAAATGAAAGAAAATAAATATTAGTAGAACATGTGTGATGTGTTGATGATTGTAGAGATGAATTTTTGGGTGGGTTATCGATTATGATAAAATAATGTATGTTGTTTAAATTATTTGTTAATTTGATTTCCTTGAGTATGAGAATCGCAAATAAAATCATGAACATATTTGTTTGATGGACTTCATAGTTTGAATGTTTGTGCAATTTTCTAAGTACTCAAATATTTCTTTGTTATTTGCAAATTATTATTGGAGGATGTTTCTCAATAAATATCAGTTAGGGACAAAACATGCATTGTTCTATATCCTTTTAGAATCCTTAGGGTTCTAGAATAGAGTATTAATGTCTCACATTATATGTTATTTTTCTATTCAAATGAAATGCATATTATTAGATGGTTCTGATTTTAACCTTTGTATGACATGATAAACTCAATGTTCTTTGTATCCTATTTTTTTTCCATCTCCGTGCTATCAACTATCTCCTAATTCCAGCATGATGTTCCTCGAAAACAACGTCTTTGGTCTCGTATAACTACTTCCCTTCTGGATCATACACCCGATAGGCTTTCGCTCCCTCTTCGTAGCCCACTAGTACCCCCGACGTTGAGCGACCCGCGAGTATGTGAATGCCCGGAACAAAATTCTTCACATGTGCTACGCAACCAAAAGTCCTCAAAAGGTGTACTTAAGGCTTCCTTTTGTTCCAAGCCTCGTAATGACTCTAATGATCTATCATACAACATCTCAGAACAACTCAAGAAAATAACGAGGTTGGTTATATATGGATCTGGATTAGATAATGATTATTCTCATTCACCGGTCTTCAAATTAGACCATAATCTTTTGATCATAAACAATGACTCAAAGTCCCAAGACTACAACTAAATCTTAGACTCCAGGTTAATACCCATAGAAGAAGAATTTTAGCGTCTACTAAAGCTAGTGTGTCAAACATCTAAGGTAAATCACGGGAGATAGTGAAATATCTCTAAAAAACTTGAGCACAAAATTAGGACATGATCTCTTAATAATAAAAATGACTCTATGTCTAAAGATCACGGTCAATGCTAAGACTCTAGAACGATTCTTGTGGATGAAGAATCTCAATGTCTACTCGAGCTAGTGAATTAAATATTTTAGGTAAATCATGAAAGACATCAAAGGATCTTTCAAAAACCTAAGCATAATTTATTTTTTGGCCTCGGTTAAGGCAAAGCCTAAAATTGCATATCCGAATAATTGTTTAGTTAGACGCATGCCTATGCCTAAAATAAAATGATGAATAATATTCTTTTAAATGGTCAAAAGTGTAAAGTAAAAATTGTCAAGTGGCAGGCATGTGAGACATAGCGCGAGAGTCATTTTTTATGTGTAACCAAGCACCGAACCAAGAACGAAATTTCTAAAATGTATTTGAACACGCAAAATATTATTCTTTCCTAATTTATTGAATAGTAAATTAGGTGGTGAATCTAAAAAAAATCAAAACTAGTCTAAATCGACGATGTTAAATGCACTCTAACCAAGCCTACCATTTTGGTTCCTTGTCTCACTCAAATGGAAGGTAAATTATGGGACGCGACTATCGAGTAACGAAAACCCTTCTCAGAAAAGTCGATTTTTTGCGTTACCCCATGATTCATATATTTGTCTTTTTTTAAGATAAATATTATACTAATGGATCAAGTGGGAGAATGTAAGATTTAATTTCATGTAACAAATAACATGTAATACACATTAAGGTATAAATTATTCTATTTTATATTGCAACCTTTGGAATTACACATTGAATATAGGAGGTTATTTTTCATGATGATATTGAATGTATTTTAATTTATTGTAATTAAATTTACACATTAAATTGTATGGTTACAATAATCTCCTTAATGATATTTTAAGGGAGTATTTTATATTAAACAAATAAGTCTTTAAAGCTAAGGTGTAGATGAATCTTTAAGGACTCTTAGACGTTTGGTTAAAGACTTTGTTCGTGGGAGAAACTCTAAGCTTCATCGTGACAAGCAATGATTGAAGGTAAGTGCTCAATTCGATAACGCTTCCGCTTTTCGATTTAATATTCATAAAGATTTTAGAGACATTAAAATGATTTTATTTTAAATATTTTGCAACAGGTTCTCCCCAACCACCGTCCTAAACCTAAGTGATCAATTAAAGTTGTTGACAATATTTTTTTCATTTAAAAAAAAAGTGTTGATAGTGTTTTCCATTTTCCATGTTTATCATAAAAAAATTACAAACTAGAGAATGCACATAATTTATACTAGTCACATAAAATGATTAAATGAACGAACGTAAATATTAGTAGAACATGTGTTATGTGTTGATGATTATAGAGATGAATTTGTGGGTGGGTTACCGATTACTATAACATAAGGTGTGTTGTTTCGATTATTTGTTAATTAGTTTCCTTGAGTATGAGAATCACAAATAAAATCATGAACATACTTTGTTTGATGGACTTCATAGTTTGAATGTTTGTGCAATTTTCTAACTACGCAAATGTTTCTTTGTTATCCTCCAAATTATTATTGGAGGATGTTGCTCAAAAAATATTAGTTAGGGACAAAACATGCATTTTTCTATATCCTTTTAGAACCCTTAGAGCATGGTAGTAGAATAGAGTATTAATGTCTCATGTTATATGTTATTTTTCTACTCAAATGAAATGTATATTACGAGATAGATTTTATTTTATCCTTTACTGTATATTACATGATAAACTCAATGTTCTTTGTATCATATTTATTTTATTAACTTTTTAGAGATCAAACAATATTGTTGAAGAGTTAGATTTTGTAGTGGTGTAGAAGAAAGGTATTCTTAATATCATAGTTATTTGACTTATTCATGTTGGTTTGAAGTGAATGTAAGTAGTTTCATTGTCTTAATTTGTTATATACGCCCTTTGTGTTTCGAGTATAAAGATGTTATGTTTTATGTTTCATTTGATGATATTTATTTGGCTAGACTTTCAACATTAGTTAGTTGTTAAAATGATTAGATTAAATTATATATTATTATATTTTGAATATATATTTTCTAATTGATTTAAACTTGTGTATAATTGGTTTGAACTTTAGTACAAATTAGATATCGAGGTTGAGACGAATTAGAAGCTACATTGTTTATGTTTTTCTTATATAGTTATGAATAAATTGGTTAATTTAACCATTTTGGATTTGTTGCAATTACATTCGAAGTATGATTGCAAATTACTATTCTCACTGTTATCGTGAAAACATGTGTTTCAGGTAAAATAACATATTACAAAGAAAAAAAAATGCAAAAACTTTATTGTCATAAAAATATTCTAAGTTATTTAGATATAGTTGTTTGCTAAACATCGTTATCGTCTGCAAGACTGCAACATTGTTGTCTGGAAATGAAGTAGAATAGTTACGTCGTGATTTATGAGTCGTCATTTATGAATGAAGCTGAATAAGTAATCTGAAGATGGAGGTGAGAGATTTTCCCACAATAAAATTTAGAAAATAAAAAATATATATACCACATATAGGATAAATTTGTGAATATTTTTAACAAAAATTAACCGTGTTATAACATTTTAAATGTTTAGTAAAAATTAGAGTAATCTCCTTTAACCTATATTTGTAACTTATGAAAAATTATGTTATCTGTGGATGGAAAAAACCATATTACTTTCTTTTATTCGATATTTGTTACTTTAACATTTTCCTTTTGAACTATTATCTGGTTAATTTATCTCAAACTTAATTATCTATTGGCGGAGAAAATTAGAATATTTTCCTTTATCCGATATCTGTTACTTTAATATTTTCTCTCTGAACTGTTTTTCTGGTAATTCATGAAAAACTATGTTATCTATGACGTAGAAAACTAACTGTTTTTCTTTATCTGATATTTGTTACTTTAACATTATCTCTCTTAAATATTTTTCTGCTTAATTTATGAAAACATATATTATCTGTGGGCAGAAAAATTAGAATACTTTCCATATGATATTTCTTACTTTAACATTTTCTATCCAAGCTGTTTTTTCTGTATCTGAAATTTGCTACTTCAACATTTTTCTTGTGAGCTATTTTTTGGGTAATTTATGATAAATTTTATTAATTATGGACGGAGAAAAGTAGAGTATATGTCTTTATCAAATATGTGTTACTTTAACATTTTCTTTCTAAACTATTTTTCTGGTTAATTTATGACAAATTATGTTATCTACAACAGAGAAAATTAGAGTACTTTTCTTTATCCGATACTTATTACTTTATGATTTCCCTCTAAACTGTTTTTCTATTTAATTTATGAAAAAATATATTATATATGATTGAAAAAAACTAGTGTACTTTTCTTTATCTGATATTTGAACTGTTTTCAGGTTAATTTATGACAAATTATGTTATCTATGATTGAGAAAACTAGAGTACTTTTCTTTATTCAATATTTGTTTTTCTTTACATAATATTTCTAGTTAATTTATCCGTGAACAGAGAAAATTACAAAACTTTCCATCTGATATATATGTTATTTTAACATTTTCCATCCGAGTTGGTTTTTCCTTACCTAATATTTTTTATTTAACCTTTTTTATGTGAGCTGTTTTTTGGAGTAATATATGACACGTTATATTATTTATGGATGGAGAAAACTAGATAAATTGTCTTTATATGATATTTATTACTTTAACATTTATCTCTGAACTGTTTATCTAGTTAGTTTATGACAAATTATGTTATTTATATGCGGATAAAATTAGAATAGTTAACTTTATCTAACATCTGTCATTTTAACATTTTCTCTGAGTTGTTTTCTGAGTAATTTATGTCTGTTGATGGCGATGTGTCTTATCTGTATAAGGAAAACTGTCTAACTGAATCTATGTACATAGAAAATTAGAGTACTTGTCTTTATCCGATATTTGTTACTTTAACATTTTCTCTTTAAACTGTTTTTCCGGTTAATTTATGACAAATTATGTTATCTACGATGGAGAAAACTAGAGTACTTTTCTTTATCCGATATTTGTTACCTTAATTTTTTCTCTCTGAACTGTTTTTTGGTTAATTTATGACAAATTATGTTATCTATATGATTGAGAAAACTAGAGTATTTTTCTTTATCCGTTATTTGTTGATGTAACATTTTTCGTCTGAACTGTTTTTTTGATTAATTTATGACAATTTATGTTATCTATGATTGAGAAAATTAGAGTATTTTTCTTTATTCGATATTTGTTACTGTAATATTTTTTTGTCTAAACTATTTTTTGGTTAATTTATCTTTAAAAATTACTATACTTTCCATCATATATTTGTTATTTTAACATTTTCTATATGAGCATTTTTTTCTTTACCTGATATTTGCTATATCATATATTTCTGTGAGTTATTTTTTTTTAGTAGTTTATGACTATTTATGGACAAAAAATTAAAGTACTTATCTCCATATGATATTTGTTACTTTAACATTTTACCTTTCACATTTTACCTTTGTTAATTTATGACATATTATACAATTGAGTACACGGGGTTGTGTCATATTCACTGAGTTGTCGCTCATGCATGTTATGTAATATTGGCCAACTCTCTCTTACATTGTTCTTTCCCATATTTTAACCCACTCACATACTGTCCATCTCTTACACCTCCCCTCTCAGATGGCTGCTACTTCGATAGATCCTCTGATCATGTGTAGAATAATTGGGGATGTGGTGGATCTATTTGTGCCCACAACCGCCATGAATGTCTACTATGGAACCAAGCATGTTACTAATGACTGCAGCATCAAGCCTTCCATGGCTTTCAATCCCCCAACTGTCACCATTTCTGGATTGCCTAATGAGCTTTACACATTGGTAATGATTTCTCTATCTACCTTTTATTTGATTAATCTTTTTTTGGGGGGTATTTGAGTTAGTGCATGTGGAATTCTTTTTATTCCAAACATCAAAATTATATTTACTAGAAAGTCTACTTTTTTTTTTTTTGTTAGAAAAATGATTTTGTATAGATTAGGCACACGAATCAATTAAACAATTTTCCGTTACTAAATTAAACATTAAAAGTGTAACCATCGATCTGAGTAACAAATAAAGTTGTCGACTTTGTTTTAGAGGTTACCGCAATCATTTGAATTTTAGGTTAAGCGAGATTTTGGGTTTTTCTGTTAGTTTTCGATTTCAACTTTTACTTGCACGTTTGTTGGCTTTTGACCTGAAATTTTATACCTTACAAGTTTTTTATTTATTTTTTAAGTAGGTAATACCCACTTTTAGAGTTTTAAGTTTACAGCAATAAAACTAATTGCAAGTTACAAAATTCTATTTTGTAAAATGACATAAAGGGTAATAATATAAAATAATTAAATAATTAAAAATTAAAAATAAATACTATTTAATTTAATAAATTAGGTGATTTGATCTATGAAAATAAAATTAAAAAAATGAATGTAATGATGTAACTATTAAATTTGTAAAATAAATCAATCCAACTTTCTCTTATAAAGTTAAATAACAATGCTCAATATATTATATATTACTCTACTTGAATATAATGTTATGGCATGCACTGAAATGGACCACTTAGACATGCATTCATTAATCATCTAATTGTCAATAAGTGATAACTAATGAACAATGCAAACCCACATGTCATTTTTTTATATTATTTTAATTCTACTTTTTGGCATGCATGATCAGATAATGACAAATCCAGATGCGCCAAGTCCTGGCTAGCCCTATTTCTCTTTCATATATATATTTTTACAATATACTAAAAAATGAGGGCTCAAAACATTTTAAACCTATTTTGTAAAGTTAAATTTACAAATCTAATTAATCATGCATGTATAGTAAGCTTATTATTTTGATGATAAGATAAAATTTAATCCATGATAATTTAAAATAAATTAGAAATATATATTTTAAATGTTTAAAAATTTTGTATTATCACAAATATGACTTGTTAAGTTGTTACTAACACAAATCTTGTCTATACTTGGAGCTGGTTTGATATAATTTTGACTTATGATTTCTTGAGAATTAATTTACCTATTTTTTTTAGAAATTCTCTACCTATCATATCATTCTAAATATTAAATCACTTATTTGATCAATTACAAATAATAAAATATTCATATTTTATTTTATTTTTTTTATTAATTTTAAGTATAAAAATAATATAATATTTTAGCAACAAACGATTTAAACTCAAATAATTTACATTTTTAATCAAACAAGATTTGTTATACAAAATAAAATAAAAAAACTCTCAAATAATCAAAGATCAAACAAGCTCTATGTCTTGAACATTTTATTTAACAAGTATTCTATTAAGATTTGTTTTAATAAGAACATGCTAACTACATCTTTCTACAATCAAAATGCATTCAACATTAAAGGAGCAACAAAAAAGCTACAATCAAAATACATTCAACATTAAAGGAGCAACAAAAGAAGTAGGTGATAATATATTAAGCCTTACAAACCCATATAATATTGTGATAGACTCTTTTGGGTATACAAAACCACTTGGGGATGCCTGTTTTGAGGATACTTCTTCCCTCCGGAGTGAGGGCAAAATATTAATTTTTTTTAAATGATTGTTTTGTCCCTTCCATGTGAGGAGAACAGGGGTCCACAACAGAGGATCCAATCTCAATGATTCAGCAAAGTGTTTTTTATTAGACAAGGTTGAATTTATATAGTAAAAAGAGTTCAACAATTTCATGTATACTAATGTTTCTTTTTATCCTTTCAGCAATGTGTCCAACATTCCCGGAGGTACCAATTCGGGTCAAGGTCCGTTAATTTCGTATTATGTAACCTTAAAATGTAATTATCTAACTAAACATTGAGGTCCCGTTGTTAAGATTCAAACTCATAAATTTAAAAATATGAATTCTTGCACACACCCACTAAACTATGAATAAACTAAAAATGCAAGAGATAGTGCCATACATGACGCCTTGTCCAGCGGTTGGAATTCACCGTTATATCCTAATACTATTTAGACAATCCATATATGTGGACCAAACTATTGAGAAGCCAAATATCATAACTAGAGCCAACTTCAACAATAGAGCTTTCTCTAATCACCTATATGCTTGGGGTTCCGGTTGCAACTGTTTACTTCAATGCACAAAAGGAACCCATCAACCAACGAAAGAATGTCTAAGTTATTTCATCTTCTCCTTGAATAAATATATATATTATCATGCATGAACCTAATTACTATATTAAGACATCTATCTATGATCGGTCGATCTATCTATAAAAATAAGAATAATTGAAGTGGGATGTATATTTGTTCATCTCCTTCTTTGACTAAGTACACCTTTATATCCATTTCCCTTTTGTCTTTAATAATTGTGTGATGTGCTTACTTATTTGTTAGGATGTAGTACTCTCCTTCTCTTATTCACTTGTAATTATGGTATGAAAAAATAAATAGGTAAAATCGAGATGAATACATGTAGATGACGGCATGATCTTAATAATACCTGAAAAAAATGAGATAGATCAAAGTTAGGAAAAATTTATATATTTCAAACCGGCCTTAAGCTATTATTCTTTTATATTATTATTGGAAAATATTTATTTAGCAATTTTATAATTTCTTGGATTTTTATAATTAATTAAAGGGTTTCGAAATACAATTAAGTCGAAAATACAAAATAAACCAGCAACCATGTTCACCTAGTCAACCAAACTAGATATATCCTCATGCACGACCAAATTGAAGAATGAGTTGCTTTGGTTAGACGGCTTAAGGAACGAAAGTTGTGAGTTTTAGTCTTGTCAATGCATTTGATTTTTTCTGGAATAGAGATAAGGATACAGGCTGGATTTGAGACTGATGAAGAAAAAAAGGCCCATTGGCGGCGGATGTCCAACAGCAGACCTTGAGTTTGATACTTTAGATGATCGTCTTTTCCTTTTTTTTTTTTCTTTTGTGTTGTATTTTTCACAATGACCTACCTGTTCTTATCCAAACAGCAGCTAGCCAACCAAAACGAAATGATCATAAGTCATACCTCTTAAGTCTTAATAATTCTCAAACAATATCTAACACGATTAAAAGACCTATGCTAGAGAACTCTATTTTTGGTTCTTCATCCCTCTCCACTTTTTATGGGATGTAGAGGAAGGTAATCCAAGGGGTTCTTTAACATATATTTCTTTATCACACAAAAAATGGCATTTTTAAAAACAGTGCATGAGTCAAACCTACCATAAATATATATATATTTATATATATTATATATATATATATATTCTTTATTTTTATTTATTTAAATACTATTAATAAACCAAACAAATTAAATTGAATTTAAATGAATTTCATCTTAATTTTAATTAATTTTGTTTGTCTTTTGGTTTTGGCAAATATATATATATATATAACAAAACAAAACAAAAAGTCTTAGGCACGGATACCCAAACCCCAAAAGAATTCAAACAAGCAGGGCCTAGGCAACAGCTAAGCACCCAGACCCCTCTTTCCCTTTCATCTCCGCCTGTCCATCTCCTCTGTGCTGATGCTCCTTAACACCATAGGTAAAAAAACATTCGGAAAAATCTAGTTGCTGGTATCAAAAGACAAACAAGGACGGAGACGCGAGGATCACGAAACCACGAGGAAACAGTTAGATAAAAAGATCGAGGGAGGGAGAAAAAGGAAGGAATAGAGAGAGAAAAGGATGAGCGGCCATTGTTGATGTTCTTGAAGCTTTTGCTGCATTTCTTAGTTTTGGAGTTGGAGATCTCCATTGCACGTGGTATAAATTGCAAATTGTTTTGAAGCAATTTGCAAACTATGTAAGCACACAAATCACTTTCATTCTTAATGTAGCTTCATAATTTGTTTCCTTTAAAAAAAAACGACTGTAAAAAATAGTTTCATTTAGTGTTTATTTGTTCAATGTTCGATTTTATAATGTCCTTTGTTCAGCGTGTGATGATTCTACATAGTTTTGGATCATTCAAATGAACTAAAAATAAATAAATGATTTCAAAATTTCCTTACAAGATGGTTATCTATATGTGTTTCAGTTTTTAGTCTGAATTGTTGCTGGCTTGTTTTGAATATGGTAATGATTTTTTTAAAGGGTTTTAGGAATGACCGGTGCTACACAAAAGTGTTCAATTTCTGATTTTAAAAATCACAGTTTAGCTCATTTAAAATGCTTAAGTTTTATGTTAATAATTTCATTGTGTTTGAGATAAGATTGGAAAGTTGTCTTAGTATTGTATGTTGGTTTAAGATCGTACTAGGATCGATTCAAAGAAAGAAAAAAAGAGGAAAATAGCTTCTAAAATCTTGAATGGTTGAGTGAATAGCTACAAAAGACTGACTATTGTCCATCCTCACATTTACATCTGGAACCACAACAAAATGAAAATAAAAAAAAAGATTTGAACTCATGACCTCTTTCGCTTCTCCAAATATATTAACCCCAGATCATCTTCGATAAGAGCGTTTATGCTTTCAACCTGAAATCCCTTCTTTCTTAATCCCTCTCTTGAAACCTGCTCCACTTTCCTCCACCTGCCCCCGAATTGACCCGACGTCAAAGCTTCTCATCAACTCCTTAACCACTTGTCTTAAGGCCATATTTATTTGCTCCATTTTGTTATTTATTATTATTATTATTATTATTATTATTTTATATTAAACAGCCTTATTTAAATTAAAAAATTTTCAAAACAAAAACAAAAAACAGAAAATATTATTTTATAAAAACACAAAAATATACCTAAGTAGGTTTGTTTGAATGCTATATTTTAAACTAATTTTTTATCTTGTTCTGTAAGTACTTTTACCTTTCTCACTCACAAATACTATCATTTATTTTATTCATAATATTTTAGATTTAGGACCATGACATAGATGCATGCAATAGAAAATACAAAACTAGACATAGGTTATTTTTAGACGCATGCCCTATGATTGGATAAATAAATAAGGTCAAGAATAATATTTTTTTTAAATGGTCAAAAGTGTAAAGTAGAAATTATCATGTGTCAGGCACGTGAGACATAGTGCGAGAGCCCTTTATGACGTGTAACCAAGAACCGAATTAAGAACAAAATATTATTCTTTCCTAAATTCTCGAGTAGTAAATTATGTACTGACTCTAGAAAAATCAAAACTAGTCCAAATCGAGATTTTTAAATGTACTCCAGCCAAACCTACCATTTTGGTTTCTCGTCTCACTAGAGAGTAAGGTGAGTTATGAGACGCGACTATCGAGTAACGAAAGCCCTTTATGGGAAGAGTCCTTTTTTGGCGTTACACCATGATTCGTATATTTGTCATTTTTTAAGATAAATCTTATAATAATGGACTAAGTGGGAGAATGTAAGATTTAATTTCATGTAACAAATAAAATATAATACACATTAAGGTGTAAATTGTCCTATTCAATAATGTGTACAAATTAATTTATTGAAATTAATTTGTATATTGCAACATTTGGAATTACACATTAAATGTAGGAGGTTATTCTATATTATGATATTTAATGTATTTTAATTCATTCTCCATAATGTATTTAATGGAGTAGTTTATATTAAAAAAATAAGTCCTTAGAGCTATTTGATGACAATAACTCTTTAAATATAATTTATTATCTTTAGAGGTCCTTAAGCCTATTTCTTTTATTAAGAATTTGCACCATTGAGTGTTAAGAAAGATAAAAGGTTTAGAAGAATCTCTAAGGACTCTTGGACGTTTTGTTAAAGAATTTAAAGAGTCGCCGATTGTGGGAGAAATTCATCACCGATTATCTAGTGACAATCAATGGTTGGAGGTAAGTGCCGTTTGTGGGAGAAATTCATCACTGATTATCTAGTGATAATCAATGGTTGGAGGTAAGTTCTCGATTCAATTACACTTTCACACTTTCGCTTTTCGATTAATATTCGTAAGGATTTTAGAATCATTAAAATGATTTGTTTTAAAGATTTTCAACAAGTTCTCCCCAACCACCGTCGTAAAAACTATGTAACAAAAAAAAGTTAATGACAATATTTCTCTTCATTTGAAAAAAGTATTGATAGTGTATGGTTTTCCATTTTCCATATTTATAATAAAAAAATTTGCAAACTAGATAATGCACATAATTTATATTGATCACATAAAATGATTATATGAAAGAAAATAAATATTAGTAGAACATGTGTGATGTGTTGATGATTGTAGAGATGAATTTTTGGATGGGTTATCGATTATGATAAAATAATGTATGTTGTTTAAATTATTTGTTAATTTGATTTCCTTGAGTATGAGAATCGCAAATAAAATCATGAACATATTTGTTTGATGGACTTCATAGTTTGAATGTTTGTGCAATTTTCTAAGTACTCAAATATTTCTTTGTTATTTGCAAATTATTATTGGAGGATGTTTCTCAATAAATATCAGTTAGGGACAAAACATGCATTGTTCTATATCCTTTTAGAATCCTTAGGGTTCTAGAATAGAGTATTAATGTCTCACATTATATGTTATTTTTCTATTCAAATGAAATTCATATTATTAGATGGTTCTGATTTTAACCTTTGTATGACATGATAAACTCAATGTTCTTTGTATCCTATTTTTTTTTTTTTATAAATTTTTTAGATATAAAAAACAATGTTAAAGAGTTAGATTTTGCTGTGATGTAGAAGAAGGATATTCTTGATATCATAGTTGTTTGACTTATTCATGTTGGTTTGAATTCAATGTAAGTAGTTTCATTTTCTTGGTTATGTACTCCCATTGTGTTTTATGTTTCATTTGATGATATTGATCTGGCTAGCTTTTCAACATTAGTTAGGTCTTAAAATGATTAGATTAAATAAAATATTTTTATCTGTACTTTTATCTAACTGTCATTTTCATTTTGTCATTTTCATTTATGTCTTGTCTATTTTTTTCTGAATAATTTGTCTGTGGTGTGGATGGTGATGTGTCACTCAAGAAAAGTTGTCAAGATGAATGACGGAGTAAACTAGAATAATTTTTTTTATTTTTTAATCTAACTGTTAAATTATGATTTACAATAAAAAAATATTAAAAAGGTAAATACAATTGAGTTGTCTCTCATGCATATGTTATGTACAATTGGCCATCTCTCTTACATTGTTCTTTCCCATATTTTAACCCACTCATCTACTCCAACTGTCCATCTATTTATTTATATATTTATATGCCAATATCCTTCACTTAGTTCTATCAGCCTCCTCTTATCTTCATCAGCTCTTCATTTCTTTCTCTGTTTTAATTTCTCTTCTCTCAGATGGCTGCTAGTTCGATAAATCCTCTGATCATGTGTAAAATAATTGGAGATGTGGTGGATCCATTTGTGCCCACAACAGACATGAATGTCTACTATGCAACCAAGCATGTTACTAATGCCTGCATCATCAAGCCTTCCATGGCTTTCAATCCCCCAACTGTCACCATTTCTGGATTGCCTAATGAGCTGTACACCTTGGTAATGATTTCTCTGTCTATTTGATTAATCTTTTGGGGTATTTGAGTTAGTGCATGTGGAATTCCTTTTATTCTAAACATCAAAATTATATTTACTAGAAAGTTACATTTTCTTTTGTTAGAAAAATGATTAAGAATTTTATACAGATTAGGCACAAAAATCAATTAAACAATTGTCCGTTACTAAATTAAATATTAAAGTCTAACCATAACAAATAAAGTTGTCGGCTTTGTTTTAGAGGTTATCGCCCTCATTTGAATTTTAGGTTAAACGGGATTTTGGGGTTTTCTGTTAGTTATTGCGTCGATTTGAACTTTTTACTTACACGGGTTTGGCTTTTAATCAGAGACTTTTTACGTTACAGGTTTTTGTTGATATTTTTAAGTAGGTGTTACCCACTTTTAGACTTAATTTATGTTTACAACGATAAAACTAATTGTAAGTTACAAAATTCAACTAATTGTAAGATACAAAATTCATTGGGAGTTAAATGTATAATTTATTTTGTAAAATGTCTTAAAGGGTAATAATATAAAGTAGTAAAATAATTTAAAAATAAAAATAAACAAAATTTTATTTAATAAATTAGGTGGTGTGATCTATAAAATAAAAATAAAAATAAAAAAAATGAATGAAATGATGTAACTATTGAATTTGTAAAATAAATCAATACAACTTTCTCTTAGAAAATTAAATATTATGCTCAATATATCATATATTATATATTATTCTACTTGAATATAATGTTATGGCATGTACTGAAATGGACCACTTAGACCTGCATTCATTAATCAATTAATTGTCAATAAGTGAAAACTAATGAACAAAGCAAACACACATGTCATTTATTTCATAAATACAAATGTGTTTTTTTATATTATTTTAATTCTTCTTTTGGCATACATGATCAGGTCATGACAGATCCAGATGCGCCAAGCCCTAGCGAGCCACTCCATGAGAGAATGGGTGCACTGGTTGTCCTCTCTTTCTCTTTCATCTATTTTTTTTTCAAACCATTTTAAAACCTTTTTTTTTTTTTGTTAAATTTACCAACCTAATTAATCATGCATGTATATTAAGCCTACTATTTTGATGATAAGATAAAATTTAATCCATGATAACTTATAATAAATTAGAAATATATATTTAAATGTTTAAAAGTTTTGTAATATTACAATAGAACTTTTTAAGACGAGAAGAATTGGTTATATATAAAACTGAAACATCGTTTAAGAGAAAGTCACCATAATCATTTAATTCTCAATTCTTATTTGTCATATTTATCTTGTTGTTAGAAAAAGTTATTAGTAACACAAATCTTTTTTAGAAATTCTCTACCTATCATATCATTACATTATTATTATAAATATTAAATCACTTATTTGATTAACTAAAAATATTAAAATATTCATATTTATTTCTTATTAATTTTAAATATAAAAAATATATTTTAGTAATTAAACGAATTAAAAACTCAAATAATTTACATTTTTTAGCAAACAAGATTTGTTAGACAAAATTAAAAAAAAATCTCAAATAATCAAATATCAAACAAGCTTAAGTCTTGAAACATCTTATTTAAACATTTTATTTAACAATTATTTCATTAAGATTTATTTTAATAAGAACATTGTTAACTACGTATTTCTACGTCAAAATGCATTAAACATTAAAGGAGCAACAATAGTATTAGGTAATAATATTAAGTCTTACAAACCCATATAAAAATGTGATAGAATCTTTTGGTATATCAAACTCCTGGTGGGGATTCATTTTCCTCTCACAGGAGTGAGGGCAAACCAGTAAAAAAAAAATTGTTTCAAACGATTGTTTTGTCCCCTCGAGAACAACAGGGGTCCGTATAATAGAGGATATAATCTCATTGATTCTCCATTGATTCTCCAGGGGTTGATTCAATATAGTAAGAAGAGTTCAACAATTTCATGTATACTAATGTTTCGTTTTATCCTTTTAGGATTGTGGCCAACATTCCCGGAGGTACCAATTCTGGTGAAGGTGCGTTAATTTCGTGTTGTGTAACTTTAAAATGTAATTAGCTAACTAAGAATGAGTACCAGGTGGGAAGATTCAAACTCATAACCTTACAATATGAATTCTTGCACTCACCTACTGAACTATGAGTAAACTAAAAATGCAGGAAAAGAGATAGTGCCATACATGGAGCCATGCCACCTGTTGGAATCACCGTTATATTCTAATACTATTTAGACAGTCCAAATATATCGACCAAACTATTGAGAAGCCAAATATTATAACCAGGGCCAACTTCAACACTAGAGCTTTCGCACATCACCTATGCTTGGGGGTTCCAGTTGCAACTGTTTACTTCAATGCACTAAAGGAACCCATCAACCAACGAAAGAATGTCTAAGTTATTTCATCTTCTCCTTGAATAAATATATATATTATCATGCATGAACCTAATTACTATATAAAGACATATCTCTCTATCTATCTATGATCGATCAATCAATCTATCTATACATTTCCTTTTTGTCTTTTTAACAGTTTGTGATGTGCTTACTTATTGGTAAAATGTAGTACTCCTTCTCTTATTCACTTTTTCTTTTTCAACATTCCATATATTATATACCATATTTACCTTTTTTTTAAGATTATCAAATTATTTAATTAATCAACATTAATTACACACAATAAAAAATATTAGAGAAAAATGTAAAAGATGTAAACATTATAGTTAATGATATTGCTATGTGATGGATAGTTGATTGATTGGGTTACCCCTTCCTGATAGAATCTAGATAAGTTAGAGATATGTGTGGTTAGTCTAGAGAAAGAACTAGGTTAGGTTAAAATTTTCTCTCACGAGCTCATCGTTGCTGATTGAAGACGGAGGTTGTGAATTCATGATTCACATATGCTCTTTCTCTCTAGAGAAAACGCAGATCGAAGCGTGATGAAGTCATCTGATTTAAGGTCGAGATGAAGTAAACTCTGTGAGAAAAATCTGTCATTGCTGAAAAATTAATCTGCAAAGGAAGACGCGGATAATGATTTTAGTTTGATTTCGTATATCATTCACCATAGCTAGCGCGACGAGGTGAAGGAGCCTCTCACATAATTAATTAAACTTGACGTGTCGACCAACCTCAATGATGTCCCACTACTCATAATCAGAGTCTTATCTTGCGTTCGTCGTTGAAGAAAGAGATCCAGACATTGTCGATGTTTATGTATTGGAATTTCTAGGAAATGAACCGCTACGAGGACGCCCCTCCCCGGAGTTGTCTGGATTGGAGCATCACTGATGAGTTATTGGCTACGGCTTTGCCATCACTGGATGAAGTTCACGAGGAAAGAAGAGCCAAAGCTTGTTTTCAAAATAATTATGTCTAACATCCTTGAAAGTATTTGTGGGCCCTGTCAATTTTTGCTTATTTTTTTTATTCTAACTTATTTTAAATAGTTAGAATAATTATGCTTTAAGAACATCAGTTTCCCTTTAATTGAGTCATAAACATTTTTTTACATCAAAATGAACAGTATCCAGGAGTAGAGCTGGCGGGCTCTAGCCCCAATTAAATAAAAAAAAAAATAGGTCAAAGTGAATAAACAACTGTCCCTTTCCTTTTAACATTTATCCAATTAATCGAATGCTATATATGAATAATGTGTACACAATTATTCTCTTTCTCTTAAATGTCTAACACATCCATCAAAATTTCTGCACATATAATCGATTATCGTTACCGAGGAAGTGGATTAAATTATATTATGGTGTGTTTTATTAAATTTTGTAGGGTTATAATGGAACTATCAACTATGGAAGTTAAAATGAAAAACTATTAATTTTATATGTTTGAATTTATTAATTATTGTATCAATTACAGGAAAAAAACAGAGCATAGAAAGTTAAATCTGAGGTGCAAGTTGGAGTCAGCCCCAAGTAATTTTTCAATCCTGGCTCCGCCCCTGACGTTCTCTATTATAAACTTTTGGCCATTTTACACAAAATATTTCTTTACACTTCGTTTATTTAATCTATCCTAGTACATGCGTCTAAGGATAAATCAAACATAATCATGTGACTAAAAGATTTGTATCAATCTGTTCCTAAGGCATGAGTCTAGATTGTCATCATGGTATGAGAAAATAAATAAGTAAAATCGAGATGAATACAGTATATGATGCGTGATCTTAATAGTACCTGGAAAAAAATGAAATAGATCAAAGTTAGGAAAAAATAATATATTTCAAACAAGGCCATAAGCTATTATTCTTTTATATTATTGCTGGAAAATATTTATTTAGTATTTTATATTTTTTTTTGAATTTTTATTATATATTAAAGGGTCTCGAAATGCAAGTAATTTCAAAAATACAAAATAAACCCGCAACCAAACAACTAGATATTTGTATTTTCTTTTGTGTTGCGTTTACCAAAATGACCTACCCGTTCTTATCTACACTAACAGCGAACCAACCAAAATGAAATGATCATAACTCATACCTCTTAAGTCTTAACCAATTCTTAAAAAATATCTAATAGGATTAGAAGAACAAACATACCATGATCAGTTCATAAACATAAACAATGCAACAACAACATCAAGATCCATTGGAACTTGAACAATTCCTCCAACCAAATTTAGAAATTGACATATGAGAATAATCAACAGGATTAAAAAGCATGTTAACATTGCCGATCTAACCATTTTCATCAACAGTGCATCTTGATTCTTACAAAAATCGGATGAACACATTGAAACCTCAAAACCTTATAATCGTTTTAAAGATCAACTAAATGTTCAATAACATACTAATAACTTCTAACATATTTATTACTCGATTATGAATCAAAACATCTCAAACAAAGGCCATGAACATGATTTTCATCATTAGATTACATTAAATTTGGATTTTCAAATTTAATAGCATTATAATGGACTCAAATTAGCCAATGGATTGAAATCCATATCATACAAACAATGAAACACACAAAATCTAAGCATTATGAACTCCATTTTTAGTAAGTGTAGTTTTCATTAGAACATTGGATTAAAGTAAAAGTGAAGACTTTCCCTTAGGTTTTGAAGTTTCAAAACAATCCTAGCAGCGTTTAGAAATCTTCTCTAGCCTTACACATCCCTAGATCATAACCTTCGGAAATCTCTCCAAGCTTCAAAGCAACATTGGCAACGGGTTATCTTCTGTTCCTCCTTCTCTCTAGCTTGCTCTCTCTCCTAGTTAAAACAATCCTCTCCCATTTAACGTGTCCACCTTCACTCCAAATTACCCTCTTTGTGCCTTTGAACTTTGCGGGACAAACTAGACACTTTTGAATGATGACAAGGCACAAAACCGTTGCTTGTAAATTTCTGGTGATTCCCTTTAACGTGCTTCTAACCTGTTTTAAACCAATTTATTTTGGATTATTTGAGAATCCATTTTCAAGTGTCAGGAAATTTAGTGTAAAATAGTTTATTTTAATTATTTAATTTAATATGTTTAGTTTTAATTATATATATTATACTTATAAAATTAAGTAAAAGTTAATATATGTGTTATTTTATATTTTAATAATATAATATATTTTATTGTAATATATAATATTAAAGGTGTATATAATGTATTTATTTTAGATTATAATATTTAATTTGAATTATTTAATTTATAATAATTGTTTTTAATTATATATATTATATTTATAAAAGTAAGTGTATATATATATATATATTATTGTAATATTTATGTACCATATTTTATTTAATATATGTATTATTATTTTTAATTATATATATTTATATTTATAAATAAATGTAATTAATGGATTATGGTAGAAAGATGTAATAATTTATTTGAGAATAAAAATGACAATGAAAAATGTGGTATTTGGAAAATGACAATTAAAATGTGGTATGGTAGAACTGGGAATTCATTCCTCTATCAATAGCCTGCACCACGTTATAATTAGCATTTAAGTTAAGTCATCATTGATTCTTTCATATTTTTATAAAATAAATAAAAATATTGTAATTAAAATATATATATAATATAATATATATATTAGCTATTTATTTGGTTGGTTTATTTAATTTTTCTAATTATTTATATTCTTTATGTTTTTATTGTAAGTATTCCGTAAGTTTAATTATTTTAAAATTTGGTTGATACGACACCATTTTCTAAATTAATTATTTATTTTAGTCATTGCAAAATGAGCCTGTAAAGGATTTTAGAAAATAATTTTAATCGATCAAGGATTATTTAAAATTATAAATCGGGTATAAAATGAGTGTCTACACATTGAAGCTCTAAATCATTTTAGAAAAATTCTAAAAATATAGGATGATCAAAAATATTATTTCTACAAGAATAACTTTTCCATCAATTTTAGTACTTGTTTTGGAAATGATCTATCTTTAGAGATCATATTTGAGTTCTGCATTCTTAAAATTTACAAAATATTTACAGCAGGTCGATAAAATTATTTTTGACCTTCATAAAAAAATTTAGAATTTTTGGGGCACATTTGGAGAAACACTTTTTCTATACTGTCATATTAGAGTTCTACAACTTCGAAATTCCAAACTCGATCACAACATGCTTTTAATATTATTCATGACATGTATAAAAATTTTCAGAATATTAAAAACTTCGAGAAATGTTTGACTTTTGTAGTGTTATAAATGGGGGCTCAAATACTCCAAAATTATATATGTGAATTTTCTTATGCTCGTATACCCCATTTTCTACAATGAGTCACAGTTTGAACTCCAAACAGAGAAACATGTGAATTTTCAATTCACATTTATTGTCTCTCAATGCTCGAGACGTGTTCGTGGCTCTTTAATCTCAGCATTGTCTAAATATAATAGACATATAATCATCTCTAAGCAATGAATAGGGTTAGACGCAAATTATAATAATTAAAAGAGTAAAAGAGTTATGAACTCAAAACGCATGTGTAACAATCTTCCCAAATATTGAAAATGACTAACTATTTTCGGTAGAGACTACCCGTTGCGAACATGCATGAGGGATATAATGTTGAGGTCGGGACATATCTAGAATTTGGAATTTGGGTAAGCTTAATAGGATTAATAAAAAAATTGAAATTAAAAAACAAAAGGTAAAAAATTATGTAAATATTTGCATTTGATCTAATCGCACGATAGATCAAGTTGTAACCGAAGTAGGGGTGTAAGCAAAACCGAAAAACCCGAACCGTTGAAAAACCGACCAAAATAGTTATAAATTGACCGAACCGAGTTCTTGCTGGTTCATATTCTTGTACTGAACATGGCCGGTTAAGTTGGTGGATTATATAATAAAAAACCAATGGTTTAACCGACCGACCATATATATACATGTTTTGATATATTTATAAATATATGTTTTGTTCATGATCGAATCTTGGCACACATATTATTATTTTGTATATTTGATGTCTTTTTCTTTCTTAAACTCATTTAATTAATATTCTAAATATTTTCTTTTAAGTTAAATAGTTATTTTATCATTAATTTATTAAATTTTATTATAAAACTCAACTAGTTTTTTTTCTTCTTTAGTTTATTGTATTATATATATATATATTTTTTTTATAAAACTCAACTAATTTTTTCATTCTTTAGTTTATTAGTTTATTATATATATTGTTATTTTTTCAACGAGTAACTGATAAACATTGTAGCTTCAGCATTACGGGAATTCCCTCTTTGTCAATAGTTGGTACAAGCCCGGCCAACTCTCTTAATCGGGCAATGGGTGAATCCAGCACATGCTCCCCTGATCCTAAGATAGAAAATTCGAATGCAACTAACCTCCACATAGGCTTAGGAGAGAATCACACGAATATCCTCTTTGAAAATCATGGGTCTCCAAAGCCAGGAGGAAATGGTGGAAATCTGACTGACGTGAGCAAGAGCAATAATAAAGATTTTGTATTCAACACGCCAGGTATGTTTTTTACCAATCCCAATAACACTCATGAGATGAATGAAAATGATAATAAAACTGTTAGTGGAATACATGCTGATAACCTAGATTGTGATAGTCTAGGACATGCTCTAGGAAAAGATAAAGTAGTTCTGGAAAAAAGTCTAGGAAATAAAAATGCACAGGTCATTAACTCGGATTCTAATGGGAATCAAATTCAACTTGAGACTATTGAGATACCTGACTCAGACGAAGAAGCAGAGAAAATAATTCAGAAAGAATTGAAAAGAGAAAGAATTAATGCAGAAAATCTGGGTGAAACAGGAAAAATGCAAAGAATGGCAGCGAAAGTATTGGGTAAAGAAACAGACCCGAGGAAATGGAGGGTTGGTTTTAATGAAAGGGCCAATCTGAAAGGACTTAGAAATCAGATAACGAAATTATTGATACTGGGAAAGAAAGGCCAAATCGTTTTAAGCAAAGAGAAAAGCCAACAGTACACAGAGCAGCTCAACCTACATTACCTACAAGATTGGAATCTCCTCAAAAAAGAGGAGTACGATACTATTGTGAGCTGGTCTGTTGAAACTATGAGAGAGCTCTCTAAATGCCCCCAAAACCAGAGTCTACTTCATCAAGAACAATTCTAATTGGAATGTAGACCAGGTCTGGAAGAAAGCTGAAGAACAAAGAAAAACTCAAGGGAATGATCAGAAAATAGGGCAAAACCAGAGTAACGAGCAGAATGAACAACAGAAACAGAATGTAGGCAGAAGAACATAGGGGAAACAAAAGCTGACAATCCAGTTCAAGAGAGGGGAAAGATTTTCTTGGAACATTTAAGCCAAAAGTTGAAATTATCGGTTCCCCGTTTGAATTCAAACTACCCCAAGAAGTTGAGGAAAACTGCGTAAATTAATGGAAGAATGTCATAGTGGGAAACTTCATCGGAAGAAATAAGGTGCCATTTCTAGTAACCAAAAAAACTCTAATGGAACAATTGGGGGAAAATGGTCTAGAAAAGGTAACATCAAACATTCATGACTTGTACTTTCTCAAATTCAAGAAGGATCAGATCTCGAAAGTATTCTGATCAATGGGCACATATTGTTGGAAAAAACTACATGAAACTCGAAAAATGGACAGAAGGCAAGCCCAAAGAAACTGCGCAAATCTGGTTCCAATTGCGCAACATCCCTCCCCACATGTATAACCCTGAAGCATTAAGTCACTTTGCGAGCCTATTAGGGAGTCCACTCTACATGGACCCAACTACAGAAAAAGGTGAGCATATGACTTATGCTAGGATGTGCATTGAGATACACCCGAGATCAAATCTTCCATACCAGATGACGGTAACAGACAGAAAAGGTGAACCCACAATTATGAGAATCTCATATGAGTGGAGGCCGAATAGATGCTTTGACTGTAATACATTCGAACATGTCTGTTACAAGTGCCCGAAAATAATTGAAGAAGAAAGGAAGAAGAAGATCGAGAAAGAGACAAAGATAGAGACAGAAAAGAAATAGAAAGAAGAACAAGAAATGTTGGAAAAGGAAAAGGTTGAGAATGAAAGACTGAAAATGGTTACTAAAGAATCAGTATTGAGTAAACAGAAGGATCAAGATAAGGAAGGAAATTTAGAACATGGTTTTGAAGAACAAGGGAAGGAAGACAGAGTGGTAAGAGATTCAGAATCAAAGGCTGAGAATGAAGAGGTAACAAAGAAACTTGAATTGGAAGCAAGAATCAATACCGAAGAGGTTGTGGAAAGGGAAAGTGTGGGAGAAAGCAAGAAAGGGGAAGTGGGTGAAGGAAATGAGAAAGATAAAGAAGAGGCAGCTGAATCGATTGAAACTGTACAATCTCCAATTCAAAAAAAAGTTGACCAGAGAAACACAAAAATCCCAAAACAAGAAGGTAAGAAAATTAAGGAAAGTACAATTCCTTATAGCCCTGCTATATGGGAAAAACAGAAAGGAAGAAAAAGTAAAGGAAGAGGAAGTAAAGCTGGAACATCTTCTTTTCATTAATGAACTTAATGACATGGAATATTAGAGGGTTAAATGACCCCATAAAAAGAAGAGAAGTTAGAAGAATAGCAGAGAAGAATGAATTCACATTATTTAGAATTATTGAAACAAAAGTCAGACAAAGTCAAATAGAGAATGTTGCCCAAGGTTGCTTCAAAGAAGAATGAGAATTTATTCATAACTCTGATGGGATTAAAAGTAGAATCTGGGTAGGATGGGATAAAAGAAGGGTTGAAATCAAGAAAATTTTTGAAAGCAAGCAAGTTATTTTGACAGAGTTTATCAATCTGATGACAAGGGTAAAAATATTTTTTGCGGTAGTTTATGCAAGCAACTCTGGGACAGAGAGGAAGACACTTTGGAATGATTTAAGAAGAAGCATTACGGACGACGAACCATGGGTTATTATGGGAGATTTTAACGTTACAAGATTCAGGAATAAAACAGAGCCCGAGACAGACATAACACAAGACATGCAAGATTTCAATGAATGCATTCGAGACATAAACTGCATTGAACCGTCTTTCTCAGGTAATCTATTTTCATGGTCAACTACAAGAGGGGCGGACAACATGAGAAAGAGCAGAATTGATAGAGGCCTAGTGAATGAAAAATGGGTGGAATTTTACCCATGAAGCCAAATACAGGTTTTGCAACCAGGTATCTCTGATCACTGCCCTTTGAAATTCTTTTGGGAAAAGGAAAAAAAACAGAAAAGACCCTTTAAGTTCTTCAACTTCTGGATGAAAGATGAAGAATTTAATAAAATCCTTAATGAAACTTGGAACATCAGAATTAATGGAACAAAGATGTTTAGAGTTTGTGAGAAACTAAGATTACTGAAAAGGAAGCTGAATAAACTAGACCGGAAAAAATATAGTGGGATTTCAAAAAGAGTAGAGGAAGCCAGAATGAAACTAGAGGAAATACAACGCAAGGCACTAAGAGCCCCAAATCTACCTTATAATAGGGAATAGGAAAAAGAGGCTCTTACGTGATTCAGAGACCTCTGTTCTAAAGAGGAAAGTTTTGCTAAGCAAAAATCTAGACAAAATTGGCTTTCATTAGTAGACAAGAATACTTCTTTCTTCTATAAAAAATGTTCATCAAGGAATTTCAGAAATCAGGTCCTAAGGCTCACAAATTCAAATGGAGATGTTTTACAGGGACAAAAAGCAATTCATGAGGAAGCAATAAGTTTCTACAAAGAGCTGATTGGAACAGAAACTAGCACAACAATAGAGGACAACCGAAGATTGCTTCAACAAATTGTGCAAAGGAAAATCAGTGAAGAAAGTGGTAACAAATTGATTACAATAGTTAGTATGGAAGAAGTTAGAAAAGCTGTGTTTTCGATGAAAGGGGATAAAAGCCCAGGGCCAGATGGTTTCAACGCGAACTTCTTCAAAGAAAACTGGGAAATAGTGGGTAAAGATGTAAGCGAAGGGGTTTTGGAATTCTTCCAAAACAGGAAAATGTTGAAGCAATAGAACGTCACAATGTTGAATTTGATTCCTAAGAATTCAATTCCGGAAAAAATTCAGGACTTTCGTCCTATTTCATGTTGCAATGTTATTTATAAAATTATTTCAAAAATTATTTCGCAACGTTTGAAAACAGTTATTGATAAACTTGTAGGATTAGGGCAATTAGCATTTATTCCCAAACCGTCTATTTCCCATAACATCCTACTCATGCAGAGCTTATTGAATGGATATGGAAAGAAAAACATATCGCCACGTGTGGCTTTCAAAATTGACATTAAAAAAGCTTTTGACTCGATCAGATGGGGATCAATCCACGAATTCCTCCTTGCTGCAGGTTTTCCAATTATTTTCATTGATTGGATTATGCAATGTGTTTCCACTCCTCACTTTGTTGTGAGCGTGAATGGTATTCATGGAGGCTTTTTCAAGGGTGAAAGAGGAGTAAGGCAAGGAGACCCTATATCTCCTTACTTATTCGTCTTAATAATGGAAATTCTTGACTGCATTTTAAAAATGCTTTTGAGAAGTCATCATTTCAAATTTCACCCGTACTGAAAAGAAGAAGTAATAACCCATATATGTTTTGTAGATGATCTATTTTTTGTGGCTTATGCGGATGTTGAATCTGTTAGTATAATCAAAGAAGCTCTAACAATCTTTTCGAGTATTACAGGTCTATACATCAATGAGGACAAAAGTCAGGCTTTTTATGGAGGGGTTAATGAAGAAAGGAAAGAAAACATTTTCAATATTATGGGAATCAAGGAAGGTGAACTACCAGTGAAATACCTTGGAGTACCCCTGTCATCAAAACAACTCCGATACAATCACTTTAGACAACTGGTAGAAAAGGTTAGAAATTCTGTTTTGGGTTGGGCTACAAAAAAACTGTCTTATGCAGGTAGAATCGAGCTCGTTAAAGAGTCATTTTTGGAATTATTGGCTACTGGGCACAACAGATAGTCATCCCAAAGAAAGTAATGGCTGAACTCGATAGAATCATGAGAAACTACATATGGGGAACACAAGGCAGAGGAGGAAAAAAGTCAAATGGGTGGATGTTTGCACTCCCATAGAAGAAGGAGGACTAGGAATAAAAAGTTGTGTTGAATGGAACAAAGCCCTCACCATCAAGAGCTTATGGGAGTTGGAGCAAAAAGCGGACTCCCTATGGGTCAAATGGGTGCATACAAGATTTATGAAAGAAGAGCAGAGTATCTGGACACTAAGCATCAACGAAAGAATGGCATGGTCATTGAAGAAAATCCTAAAAACAAGAAAAGATGTCTTTCAAATGGTGAAAACCACAATTGGAAATGGAAGAGGGGTACTATTCTGGCATGATCCTTGACTGGATAATATTCCCATTATATTCAAAGAAGAAATGCAAGGAAACATAGTTAGAAAAGAATACATCAAGTACTCATTTAGAGACGTATATGAAGGTAGATGTGATTCACTTTTGAGGCGTATTCCAGAAGGTGATAGAATCCTAAACCTAATGAGGCAGAATCAACTCAATGAAAATAATGATGAAATAAGCTGGAAAACAGAAAGTAATGAGAAGTTTATTACAGGAAAGAATGGGAAATTTTTAGAACAAGAGGACAGGAGGTAGATTGGCATAATGTGGTATGGTCTCCAAAGATTATTCCTCGTCACCAATTTATTCTCTAGCTGGTATACAGGAAAAGGTTGACAACAAAAGACAGAATTCAAAAATATATAAACATTCCTGATATAACTTGTGTCCTATGTTCGGGAGTTGAGGAAAGCATAAACCATTTATTTGGGGAATGCTCTTTTGTAATACAAATCTGGAGGATGTATGCTGCAAACATGAACATCATCAACTTTCCAAGAATATGGGAAGAAATCCAAGAGTGGATGAAGAATAAAGCAAAAGGAAGATCCTTCTATGTAATTATGTTGAAATGCTACTTTGGAGCAGTAATCTACAATATCTGGAAAGAAAGAAATTCAAGAACTCACAGTGGAAGAAGTAGAACCGTTGAAGATATTTGGAGAGATATAACTTCAGATGGAAATGCACTCATTCAATCCTGGAGAGGAATCGAAATGAATGAAGAGAATAGAAAGCTCTGCCATATATGGGATATTTCGTTTGAGAAGGTCACAAGTAGAATAAAAGTAAAAACGTTGTAGGCGTTAATTGATTATTGTTATTGTATGTAATTCAATTATTGTTTCATTGTCAAATCTAGAAATTGTCTAGATCTGATCTTAAACTTTTGTATTTTTTTTCCCTCTTTTGGGTTTTTTTTAATGAAATGGCACTAAGCTGTTTTCCCCAAAAAAATGTATATAATATATATATATATATAATATATAATTTGGTAGGGTGGGCTTAAGTCTCCACAGTCCCCACATACCTATTTCTCTAGCTAATTTTTATTTCTCACACGTAATCAAGTATCGAACCCTTAAAAATGAATATTATGATATTTTTCATAGTTTCTTTGAGAAATAAACTAATGTGACGATTTTCGAAATCAATTTGATTAATACGTTCAAATACATATTTCTTAAACCTATAGGGCCAATTTTAAAAGGCTTGTGCTATATAACTCTACTCTTTAAGAGATTATAGAGGAAGGTAAGTCACATGGTTCTCTAACATAACCTATTAATGGGAAACTTTTTCTTAACATAGTATTCGAGGTCGAGCCTACCATCGAAGTCTTTTGTTGTGTACCCTCCAAAGGTGGAGCACAAGAATGGACAAGTGAAGAATGGAGCTCCGATAAATTTTCATATCGTATGACTCAGTTGTTGTTGAAGAAAAGAAAAGTATAAGAAAAAGAGAAAAGTTTTGATTGTATTTTATTAAGTTTTAGGCATAGCCTATTTATACTTACAATATTGAATTGAAAAAAAAATAAATAACGGAATAAAATCTAATCTAATTAAATAAAATAAAATAAGGGAATGTTCTTAGCATATTCCTAAAATATGTTTTAGCATATTTTCTAAGATAAAATCCTTGGGTTGATATTATTTAGGTCCTGATTTATTGGGCTTAACGAGATTATCCAGCAAATCATCCCTTAATCTCATTACACCGCTTCAACTTGTTTGACACTGAGCTTTAAATGTATCTCGATGAACTTTATTCTCCCTAACGCCTTTGATAGGATATCAACTAGTTGTCCATCAGTGCCAACGTGGTCAATGTCCATCTTTCTTTCTTCAATGCACTCTCGGATGTAATGAAACTTTGTGTCAATGTGTTTACTCCTCTCATGATGAACTAGATTCTTGTAGAGAGCAATGGCTAACTAGTTATCAACCAATAATTTGAATTTCAATTCTTTACACCCAATTAGATCGCCAACAAGACGACTAAGCTAGACCCCTTAATATGTCATTGTCGCCGCTGTGATGTACTCGACCTTGCATGAAGATAAAGTAACAATCTTCTACTTATTTGAAGTCCAAGTCAAAATTTTGATTACTATAAAGAAAACTATCACGGAGGTGCTTTTGCGGTTGTCAACATCACCAACAAGATCAATGTCGATGTAGCCTATGGTTGTAAATGAATCAAATACTTTTTGATACGATTCGGTATTCGTATTGGAATTTTGATATTAATATTCGTAATTTTGTGATTCGAATTCGAATAAAAATCTTCGATTCGATTCGACTAATAAACGAATACGAATACGAATACAAAATCAAGATATTCGATTCGGTATTCGCTAATATTCGATTAAATATTCAATTATATATATATATATATATTATATATATTATATTATATATATATATTATATATATTATATATATATTATATATATATATGTATATATATTATATATATACCAATTTATTAATTTTAATTTTACAAATATTATTTATTCTAAAACCCTAGTACATATATATATTTCTTCAGTTGAAAACTTCAAACTCACATCTAGTCATTCTGCTGCTAATCACTTAAAACCTACCACCGCCTCCATCTCATCTCTTCTCCAGTCGACGTTACTTCGGTCGCCTCCGCCGCCTCCATGTAGTTCTCTTCCTTGCTCGCCGTCTTCTCCACTCGACATTACTCCAGTGATTTCTTCGATGAGTCCTTTTCTTCTCCGGCCATGTATTTCTTGACCAGCTGTAACCCATATCTAATATGACTATTAAATATTATATATCATTTAGAATATATATATATATATATATATTTTAGCATTTTAAGCTATAATTACATATTTGTTATGAAAGGGGGAGAAAACTATGATCGAGATAAATGATGATGAATGTGATGGTGCCTTGCGAATTGAGAATGTGAATGTTGATGGGGTGAAAGATAAGAAAGAAGGTAAAGATGATGAAGTTGAGGAAAAAGGTAAAAATGTGGAAGATGGTAAAGATGATGAAGTTGAGAAAGATAATGGGCATTTTGAAAGGAAAAAAAGAAAGAAAGTTTTCAAAGCTCATACTGAATTCATTGAAGTGATCAAAAATGATGGAAATTTTAAGTGCCAATGTATATATTGCAAAAGTTTTCTTTCTAGACCAACTGCCGGTACAATAAGTCATCTTTGGAATCACTTGAAGAGGTGCGTGCAAAAGAAAATGCACACTGAAAAGAAAAAAACATTGCAATTTCAGCCTATCAAATCCAAGTTTGAGATGAATCCTTTGTCAGATGGTAAATATGATCATATGAAGCAAAGAGAGGCCATTGCCCATTGGATTTTAATTAATGGCTTGCATCGCATTGTATTGGGAGTTGAATATTGAAATATTAATTTGAACATTATTATTTAATTTTTATTAGGTAATTTTATTGAATATTGTTATATATTATGTAAAAATATTAATTTTCAAATTTTCGAATAAATTGTATAAAATATGTTTTAAAAAAAATCGAATCGAATACTCAAATTGAATCGAATAATACGAATATCAATTTCAAATCGAATACGAATCACATTAATTATTCGAAAAAATTTCGAATACGAATATTCGAATAGTTTTACGAATACGAATCGAATACAGTAATATTCGCTTTGATTCGATTCATTTACAACCCTAATGTAGCCTACTAATGTAGCTTCACCTCTTTCCGACTTATAAAAATACCCATAACCCAAGGTGCCTCGTACATAATGAAGTATCTTCTTGATCACAACTAAATATTGTGAACTTGGCGCCTCCATGTATCGACTAACTATGCCCACAGCATGAGCAATATCAGGCCACATGTTTACAAGGTAGAAAGACTATCGGTATGCTCTGAAACCTTATTGCATCCACAACTGTACTCCCATCATTCTTGCTGAGATAAAGTCGAAACTCCATTGGACTGTGACACGGGTTATAATCACACATTCCAGTTTTCTCTAAAAATTTCGCAACATATGCCTTTTGACACAATGTAATTTCACATTCGTTTTGACGTACTTTGATCCCCAAATAGTAACTTTGAAGAATGAAGTCACTCTTTTTAAACATTTCTTGCATTTGTGTCTTGATTGATGATGTCATGTACACTTTTTCCCGTAATAATCAAGTCATCCACATCCACCGACAAGAAAGATTGAGCGTCGCATCTTCTATAGACGGCATGCTCGAGAGGGTTTCTTGTGAAACTAAGTGAAGTAAAGGAGGCATTCATTTTTGAGTACCATGCTTGTGGTGCTTGTCGGAGCCCATATAATGCCTTACTCAACTTAAGAACTTTACCTATGTTCTTCGAATCAAAGAACTCATGTGGCTGTTCAACATAGACCTCCTCTACGAGATTACCATTCAAGAATGTTGATTTCACTTCATGTGGTGTACTTTCCACTTGCTTTGTGCAACGAGTGTGAATAACAGACGTACTATTTCCATTCTTGCTACTGGAGCAAAAATTTCCTTGAAATTCACCCCTTGGCGTTGCACATATCCTTTTGCGATGAGTCTCTAAGGGTGTTTAAACGGCCGGTTAACCGGTTAACCAGTTAAATAGTTTCGGTTATTACTGGTTTTGGCTTTTATTTTACAAACCGGTTAACTGGCCGTTAATGGTATCGGTTTAACCAGTTCTAGTTCTACCGGTTTTGGTCGGTTCTGGTCGGTTAACCGGGTTTAACCAGGAACCGATAATTCAATTTTTTTTAATTACGAAATAAATTTATACAATATATTTTTTTAAATTATTATTTGTACTTTCCTATTATACTATTCTCCGTCCTTTTTTTGTCTCTATTATAATATAATATAAATATATTATATTATAATAATATATTTTATTGATATATTTAGGAATATGTTATAAATATAATTTTATTGTAACAATATAATATATTTTATAGTTGTTCTATTAGGTTTTTATATGTTTCTTGAGAAAATTCAAATTCATCATGACGATTAGTCTTTGACCAACCAAGTATAAGCGAATAAGATAGAATCCCCTTCTCAACCGATAGAACAGGAAGTAAAATCGGTAAATTATAATTTATAACTTTGATTTTATGTGTTTCCGTATTGGACGTGTTGAAGAGAAAGTTAAAACATAAAGTGAAGGTTGAATTTTGAAGACATCAAATTTTAATTTGCTTAACTATTTTGATTTTGTTAATTTATAATTCCTAAAAACAATTTTACATATTTTAATGAAATTATTTCAATTTGTTTTTAATTTATTTTTGTAAAATTTTATATAGATTATAATGTTTTTTAAAAATTATTCTATAAAAATTATTTATAAAATAATTAATACAAATTATAAAATATAAAAATATATAATTAAATTATTACCGGTTTACCGGTTAAACCGTTAGAAAAATAAGGAAACCGAAAACCGAACTATTTAACCGATAAAAAACCAATTAACCGAAACTGCTAGAACCGATTAACCGGAACCGCTAGAACCGGTTAACCAATAAACTGTTAAAATAAAACCGGCTAACTATTGGTTTAGTTGGGTTACCAGTTTTCCGGTTTTTTTGCACAGCCCTATGAGTCTCGTCTTGTGCTTCACGATGTTGTCATCGGGGTCCTTTTAACTTTGAACACATATTTGAGTGCGATGGCTCGATGACCAATTGGAAGTGATACAAGCTCCCATGTCTTTTCTCAAGAATCGACTTCATCTCTTCCTACATGACATTCTTCCAAGATTAATTGGTAAGTGCCTCGTCCACGTTTTAGGCTCCTCAACCGCAAAAAACAAAGTCCACTTACTTCAACATTAACGACCTCATTAGTAGGATTGTAGATGTCTTCAACCCATCAGTAACATCGAGGTTCTGAGTCGGTGTTGAGGGTGTCATCATGTGTTGGCGGTGTGGCCCACTAGTTATACCACAAATTAAGCACGGGCATTTGTGGCTCTAGTTCCTATGCACTAAATTCAGGTGACGAAACACTAGTCTATATGGGATAGACCATAGTGCATATAGCTGGTGTTTTATCCATCTCCGTGCTATCAACTATCTCCTAATTCCAGCATGATGTTCCTCGAAAACAACGTCTTTGGTCTCGTATAACTACTTCCCTTCTGGATCATACACCCGATAGGCTTTCGCTCCCTCTTCGTAGCCCACTAGTACCCCCGACGTTGAGCGACCCGCGAGTATGTGAATGCCTGGAACAAAATTCTTCACATGTGCTACGCAACCAAAAGTCCTCAAAAGGTGTACTTTAGGCTTCCTTTTGTTCCAAGCCTCGTAATGACTCTAATGATCTATCATACAACATCTCAGAACAACTCAAGAAAATAACGAGGTTGGTTATATATGGATCTGGAGTAGATAATGATTATTCTCATTCACCGGTCTTCAAATTAGACCATGATCTTTTGATCATAAACAATGACTCAAAGTCCCAAGACTACAACTAAATCTTAGACTCCAGGTTAATACCCATAGAAGAAGAATTTTAGTGTCTACTAAAGCTAGTGTGTCAAACATCTAAGGTAAATCACGGGAGATAGTGAAATATCTCTAAAAAACTTGAGCACAAAATTAGGACATGATCTCTTAATAATAAAAAATGACTCTATGTCTAAAGATTACGGTCAATGCTGAGACTCTAGAACGATTCTTGTGGATGAAGAATCTCAATGTCTACTCGAGCTAGTGAATTAAATATTTTAGGTAAATCATGAAAGACATCAAAGGATCTTTCAAAAACCTAAGCATAATTTTTTTTTTGGCCTCGGTTAAGGCAAATCCTAAAATTGCATATCCGAATAATTGTTTAGTTAGATGCATGCCTATGCCTAAAATAAAATGATGAATAATATTCTTTTAAATGGTCAAAAGTGTAAAGTAAAAATTGTCAAGTGGCAGGCATGTGAGACATAGCGCGAGAGTCATTTTTTATGTGTAACCAAGCACCGAACCAAGAACGAAATTTCTAAAATGTATTTGAACACGCAAAATATTATTCTTTCCTAATTTATTGAATAGTAAATTAGGTGGTGAATCTAAAAAAAAATCAAAACTAGTCTAAATCGACGATGTTAAATGCACTCTAACCAAGCCTACCATTTTGGTTCCTTGTCTCACTCAAATGGAAGGTAAATTATGGGACGCGACTATCGAGTAACGAAAACCCTTCTCAGAAAAAGTCGATTTTTTGCGTTACACCATGATTCATATATTTGTCTTTTTTTAAGATAAATATTATACTAATGGATCAAGTGGGAGAATGTAAGATTTAATTTCATGTAACAAATAACATGTAATACACATTAAGGTATAAATTATTCTATTTTATATTGCAACCTTTGGAATTACACATTGAATATAGGAGGTTATTTTCCATTATGATATTGAATGTATTTTAATTTATTGTAATTAAATTTACACATTAAATTGTATGGTTACAATAATCTCCTTAATGTTATTTTAAGGGAGTATTTTATATTAAACAAATAAGTCTTTAAAGCTAAGGTGTAGATGAATCTCTAAGGACTCTTAGACGTTTGGTTAAAGACTTTGTTCGTGGGAGAAACTCTAAGGTTCATTGTGACAAGCAATGATTGAAGGTAAGTGCTCGATTCGATAACGCTTCCGCTTTTCTTTTCGATTTAATATTCATAAAGATTTTAGAGACATTAAAATGATTTTATTTTAAAGATTTTGCAACAGGTTCTCCCCAACCACCGTCCTAAACCTAAGTGATCAATTAAAGTTGTTGACAATATTTTTTTCATTTAAAAAAAAAGTGTTGATAGTGTTTTCCATTTTCCATGTTTATCATAAAAAAATTACAAACTAGAGAATGCACATAATTTATACTAGTCACATAAAATGATTAAATGAACGAACGTAAATATTAGTAGAACATGTGTTATGTGTTGATGATTATAGAGATGAATTTGAGGGTGGGTTACCGATTACTATAACATAAGGTGTGTTGTTTCGATTATTTGTTAATTAGTTTCCTTGAGTATGAGAATCACAAATAAAATCATGAACATACTTTGTTTGATGGACTTCATAGTTTGAATGTTTGTGCAATTTTCTAACTACGCAAATGTTTCTTTGTTATCCTGCAAATTATTATTGGAGGATGTTGCTCAAAAAATATTAGTTAGGGACAAAACATGCATTTTTCTATATCCTTTTAGAATCCTTAGGGCATGGTAGTAGAATAGAGTATTAATGTCTCATGTTATATGTTATTTTTGTTAGTATTCTTGTCTTAAAATAACAGAAAATATATATAAAATGGTGTTACAAATAAATAAAAATAAATAAGATATACAAAGAACGAAATCACCGATTGAGATGTTGATTCGAGGCATGTGTTTAGCACATTTCCCTTAAAACAGTTCCACCGTCTCCTGTTTGTGCTGGAGCTTATTGTAGATGGCTGTCTCCCAGGGTACAACGAATCTAGTAGTGATTCAGCACCAGAATAACTACACAACGAACTTGACCAACGTACCTGAACTATCACCGGGATCAAAGCAGAATTGTGTGAAGCCATAATTAAAATGATCAATGGAAGGTTTTTCTGAAAAACTAAGAAGTAGCTAGCTTCTTGTGATGTTGAAAATAAAACCAATTAAAATTCATTTAGGGTGATTGAAAGATATAAACTATGTAATTCTGCAATTGTTATATCTCTCCTTAACAACGTATTATCAATTGAGATATATAAAGATAAATTAGCCAATCAACATAATGACTAATTTTTTTTAACGTAGAAATAAAATCAATTAATGCAATCAATTGCATTCTCATCAATTGCATGTGAAAGGTTTCAAACGTATGCATTTATCATTGCATTTGATTGAAAATTTCTCATTTGCACATTGATATTAATACCCATTTAACTGACTCATTCAATTAATATTTAATCCAAATATATTATTTATTTTTATGCAATAAAATGCATTATGCAAATAAATTAAACCCCACTTGGATTAATGGAAAAATGCTACATTTTGCTATTTTACCAATGTGGACAAATCCACTAACTCGATTTTATTTTTGGGACTCACCCATTCTCAGAATTGTTTTTGAATTCTCATTTCCATTCATATAATGGAAATAATCTACATAGTCTAAATTCCAACAATCCCCCACATGAATGGAAATTGAAAGATTAACCCGGTGAATGTTCAACAGTTGAATTCTACATAGGATAGGTAGGTGTAACCCTTTGAACATTCCCTTGTGAAAGCATATAACTTTACTAGCTGATTAGTAGACTCGATGTCCTTGAACTATTCTGCCTTTTGTGTAAACGATTACACACTTTCACATAGAATTCTCCCTGATACATGTCAAGCTCTCATGTTTGTGTCCATTTTGGCCATGGAACACGTGCCTGGTTCTGTGAGAGGGTCTAGAATTGAGCCGTGCAATTCCTTCGAAGCGGCCCCACTTCTCCCTCACATAGGTGATCTCTTTGCTCACAAAGAATCATTAAAAGCGATATGCTCATCCTCGTCAAAATATATATTGTTTTATTATAGGATTATTCCTCAACAATAACTTTCCAAGTTAGTACAATTAGGTTGTCCCATTGAACCTAGTTCTTGGGATCTCCAGTCTGCATAGGTTGGGTTTTCCTTCATACCAACTTATAATAGGCTAATGTCTCAAAAGACTTCAAACTATCTCTCTATTCAATAATTTGATTAGTGGATCCACAATGTTATCTTTGACTTACATAGTCAAATTTGATAACTCTATTAGAGAGTATAGTCTAATGACATTATGTCTAAGACGTGTATGTCTAGACTTATCATTGACTCTAAGCTTGTCCAATTTCTAATTACTATCACAATAATTAGAAATTTATGTTGGTACATTCTTAGTTAACCTTGGAACATCTTCTAATAAGAAGCATATCATTCGTACAAGCTTATCATTTAATTTTTTTATGAAAATATTGTTTACTTGGCTAACTAGTAGACAAAATGTCTTTGATCTATTCTGCCTTCGTGTAAACGATTATATATTTTACATAAAAATATTTTATTTTTCGACATAAGTCAAAAATATAGATTATAACGTTTAATCTATCCATCATAAGATTCTTAGAAGATTTCCATACGTAGATTGCACTTCTAAGTGTAAACATATTCACTTTAAGACGTAAAGTCTTTCATTTAATAATATCAATATATCATTTGATAACAACATGATATTTCGTTTAGTGCAATTCATATCTTTTATGGATTTAATCATTTTTATCGTAATTTTCAACGATAGAAATATCGTACAAAAGACACGTAATGAAATAATTTTCATTGTCTTCATGATATATATAATTGTCACATCCACTTTTTAATAAAAGTATGGTCAAATTTTCATATCATTATTATAAAATTTGTTATAAGTCATATCAAGACTTTATAAATTTTCTTTTTCATCTATTTCATAAAATCCTTTTGAAGACATTGGTTCTTCAAAGTTTTATGAAAATAATGTCAAAATATGACACGTCTCTTGATTTCAAAATCCTCAAATCTAAAATATCGATTTGAACACCAACTCAGCAAATATAAACAAGGTATTTTCTTGTTATTTTATTTCTTTTAATAAAGTTGCGCAACTTTATCTTTTATAGAGAACATATTTCTCTAACAATAAATAATTTTTATATTTATCATAATATACACAATTATTTTTGTGTTATAATCAATAAAAAATATTTGCCCCCACATTCGTGTTGGTATCCTTTTTAAATCACACACATTTGTATGATTTAAATTAATGATTTTCTAATCAAGAAATTGTCACATAGTTCTTTTACAAATTTCTTTTGTTATGCTCATCATACAATGAATAAGATAACTATATCATAAATATTTAATTGAATAAAATATAATTTCTATACAAGAGATTAGAATGTTTATTCATATATAAATCATTCTTCACATAATCTCTACATAAGAAATTAAAAATATTTAATCAATTAAAATATTTATTTCAACTCTTAATTTCTATAAAAGAAATTAGAATATTTAATCAAATAAATATTCACCATATCACATGATTCCTACCAAAGAAATCATAATGTTTCAAGCATCTTTGACCGAAGTCACTTAAATATTTATTTTTGGTTGCACGTTTGCATCCCGTAATATCGGAACATTTGCCACATTATTTTTCAAATCAAACACAAATTTTATTGCAGTTATTAGATTTCAAAAACATCAAATTAAACAAGTCTTTATGATGAAATTGAACCATGTATATCATATATATAATCGAATAACATAATCAAATGATATGTCATATATATTATAATTACTTCATATATCATTAAACAAATATCTTTCTAAAATACATCAATAATTGACAATTTATCTTTAATCAAATATAAATAACTAATTGTTATAAATAATTATTCATGTCATCAATTCGTCCGTTTCTTAATTAATTATATGACTTTAACTTTTCATAAAAGTTTTTGTATACCAAAAGACAAATAGTTTTAAAAAAATTTAGAATTTTATATTAAAACAAAATGCATTTATAATTGATCTTTATTCATATATGTATACTAATGGCTATATAAACATATTATGAATGAACACGAATCATCGTATTATTAACTAATATGCATGATATATATATATACAAATAATCACTTAGCAACATAATCAAATAAAATATAATTATAAATATATTTCATATCTTAATTGAAGCACTTACATTGCCATATTTTGAACAATAATCAACGTGAAACGACTATGCATGCTCAAAAATAACTTTGGGTAAATTGTTCTCACCGAGACAATTTTTGCAAAGACAATTTCGACTAACATAGTCGTGTTTTTTTAAATGCATGATTATAATAAGTTCTAACACAAATAACTTATTTAATCTCAAGAACTTTAAATGCCTTAAAATATTAATAACAACATCATTTTGGCAAATAAAATTTCTATAATTTCTACACAAGAAATTAGAATGGCTCCAGCACTTAAGGAATCGTTAAGTGTGCCAATTCACATTTAATAATTTCTATAGAAAAAATTAAAATGATTTCAACATCCATGATTAAAATCATATATCAGATATCATTCATCTCACAATTTTTTACACAAGAAATTGCAGTGATTTCAACATCAATGACTAGAGTCAATTTAGCAAGTCTGATTTTTACCAAGAAAAATCATTGACTATCCTTCATCTCATATTATTTCTACACAAGAAATTAGAATGGTTTCAATATAGTTCAACATCAATGACTAAAGTCATTTTAACTAGTCTGATTTCTACCAAGAAATCATTGACTATCCATTCATATAATAATTTCTATACAAGAAATTTGAATGATTCCACCGTAAATGACTAGTGTCATTTTTTAACACATTCATCTAATAATTTATATAGAAGAAATTTGAATAGTTTCGTCATAAATGACTAGTGTCATTTTTTAACACATTAGATTTGTGTCATTTTATAACACATCAGATTTCTACGAAAGAAACCATAAGTGACTAGATTTCTACAAAAGAAATCATTGGCTAAAATGAGATCCGAACTAGGGACCTTTCACCTCCTTGTGCGTCTAAACTTCGAACCACTACGCCAATGCGCCATTTCATTGTTGTACCGCTTTTATGACCTTTTGTCTTCTTTCTAGAGACAACTTATACTTCATATTTGACTAGACTCTGTCAACAAATGAATATATGCACATTTAAAACGATAACATATTACCATAATAAAATGTAATATATAAAACAATGTATAAATAAAGATATCAGCTCTCTTTGTTTATTAAATCTTCCTACTATATTCTTATTAATTATATTGCTTAATTAAAAAGAAGGTATATATTATAATTAATTATTTTAAAACTGAAACCATATGTTTCAATTATAATTAATTTTAACACCATAAGTTTTATAAAAATTGAAAGCTAACATATTAGTTACTTTCTTATTTTTATTCATTATTAATAATAATTTTAATAACCAAACAAATCTTCAAAATAAAACTAGAACAAATTAAATTAAATATGTTCTAATTTATTTTATATATAATATTTATATAATGAATATACACATTAAAGTTCTTTAAGAAAAAAATTATATCGAAATATATTAGCTTATAAAATTAAGCTTTAAGAACATAAGAACATATGTACTAATAATCAACATATTTATATATAATAAAGACTTATCTTTATTTGTTGTTGTTTTTTTCTTAAGATGAATCATTTCCATTTTTCGAAATGAGCATTATCTCTTTCGCAACACCGCAATTCGTATTTCTGAAACATCAAAGACAAAAAAAAATATTCGATGGCGCAAGCTCTTAAATAGCTTAGCACAAAGAAATTGTTTTAAGATTGTTAGTATTCTTGTCTTGAAATAACAGAAAATATATATAAAATGGTGTTACAAATAAATAAAAAAAATAAGATATACAAAGAACGAAATCACCGATTGAGATGTTGATTCGATGCATGTGTTTAGCACATTTCCCTTAAAACAGTTCCACCATCTCCTGTTTGTGCTGGAGCTTATTGTAGATGGCTGTCTCCAAGGGTACAACGAATCTAGTAGTGATTCAGCACCAGAATCACTACACAACGAACTTGACCAACGTACCTAAACTATCACCGGGATCAAAGCAGAATTGTGTGAAGCCACAATTAAAATGATCAATGGAAGGTTTTTCTGAAAAACTAAGAAGTAGCTAGCTTCTTGTGATGTTGAAAATAAAACCAATTAAAATTCATTTAGGGTGATTGAAAGATATAAACTATGTAATTCTGCAATTGTTATATCTCTCCTTAACAACGTATTATCAATTGAGATATATAAAGATAAATTAGCCAATCAACATAATGACTAATTTTTTTTAACGTAGAAATAAAATCAATTAATGCAATCAATTGCATTCTCATCAATTGCATGTGAAAGGTTTCAAACGTATGCATTTATCATTGCATTTGATTGAAAATTTCTCATTTGCACATTGATATTAATACCCATTTAACTGACTCATTCAATTAATATTTAATCCAAATATATTATTTATTTTTATGCAATAAAATGCATTATGCAAATAAATTAAACCCCACTTGGATTAATGGAAAAATGCTACATTTTGCTATTTTACCAATGTGGACAAATCCACTAACTCGATTTTATTCTTGGGACTCACCCATTCTCAGAATTGTTTTTGAATTCTCATTTCCATTCATATAATGGAAATAATCTACATAGTCTAAATTCCAACAATTTTTCTACTCAAATGAAATGTATATTACGAGATAGATTTTATTTTATCCTTTACTGTATATTACATGATAAACTCAATGTTCTTTGTATCATATTTATTTTTTTAACATTTTAGAGATCAAACAATATTGTTGAAGAGTTAGATTTTGTAGTGGTGTAGAAGAAAGGTATTCTTAATATCATAGTATTTGACTTATTCATGTTGGTTTGAAGTGAATGTAAGTAGTTTCATTGTCTTAATTTGTTATATACGCCCTTTGTGTTTCGAGTATAAAGATGTTATGTTTTATGTTTCATTTAATGATATTTATTTGGCTAGATTTTCAACATTAGTTAGTTGTTAAAATGATTAGATTAAATTATATATTATTATATTTTGAATATATATTTTCTAATTGATTTAAACTTGTGTATAATTGGTTTGAACTTTAGTACAAATTAGATATCGAGGTTGAGACGAATTAGAAGCTACATTGTTTATGTTTTTCTTATATAGTTATGAATAAATTGGTTAATTTAACCATTTTGGATTTGTTGCAATTACATTCGAAGTATGATAGCAAATTACTATTCTCACTGTTATCGTAAAAACATGTGTTTCAGGTAAAATAACATATTACAAAGAAAAAAAATGCAAAAACTTTATTGTCATAAAAATATTCTAAGTTATTTAGATATAGTTGTTTGCTAAACATCGTTATCGTCTGCAAGACTGCAACATTGTTGTCTGGAAATGAAGTAGAATAGTTACGTCGTGATTTATGAGTCGTCATTTATGAATGAAGCTGAATAAGTAATCTGAAGATGGAGGTGAGAGATTTTCCCACAATAAAATTTAGAAAATAAAAAATATATATACCACATATAGGATAAATTTGTGAATATTTTTAACAAAAATTAACCGTGTTATAACATTTTAAATGTTTAGTAAAAATTAGAGTAATCTCCTTTAACCTATATTTGTAACTTATGAAAAATTATGTTATCTGTGGATGGAAAAAACCATATTACTTTCTTTTATTCGATATTTGTTACTTTAACATTTTCCTTTTGAACTATTATCTGGTTAATTTATCTCAAACTTAATTATCTATTGGCGGAGAAAATTAGAATATTTTCCTTTATCCGATATCTGTTACTTTAATATTTTCTCTCTGAACTGTTTTTCTGGTAATTCATGAAAAACTATGTTATCTATGACGTAGAAAACTAACTGTTTTTCTTTATCTGATATTTGTTACTTTAACATTATCTCTCTTAAATATTTTTCTGCTTAATTTATGAAAACATATATTATCTGTGGGCAGAAAAATTAGAATACTTTCCATATGATATTTCTTACTTTAACATTTTCTATCCAAGCTGTTTTTTCTGTATCTGAAATTTGCTACTTCAACATTTTTCTTGTGAGCTATTTTTTGGGTAATTTATGATAAATTTTATTAATTATGGACGGAGAAAAGTAGAGTATATGTCTTTATCAAATATATGTTACATTAACATTTTCTTTCTAAACTATTTTTCTGGTTAATTTATGACAAATTATGTTATGTATAACAGAGAAAATTAGAGTACTTTTCTTTATCCGATACTTATTACTTTATCATTTCCCTCTGAACTGTTTTTCTATTTAATTTATGAAAAAATATATTATATATGATTGAAAAAAACTAGTGTACTTTTCTTTATCTGATATTTGAACTGTTTTCAGGTTAATTTATGACAAATTATGTTATCTATGATTGAGAAAACTAGAGTACTTTTCTTTATTCAATATTTGTTTTTCTTTACCTAATATTTCTAGTTAATTTATCCGTGAGCAGAGAAAATTACAAAACTTTCCATCTGATATATATGTTATTTTAACATTTTCCATCCGAGTTGGTTTTTCTTTACTTAATATTTTTTATTTAACCTTTTTTTTTGTGAGCTGTTTTTTGGAGTAATATATGACACGTTATATTATTTATGGATGGAGAAAACTAGATAAATTGTCTTTATATGATATTTGTTACTTTAACATTTATCTCTGAACTGTTTATCTAGTTAGTTTATGACAAATTATGTTATTTGTATGCGGATAAATTTAGAATAGTTAACTTTATCTAACATCTGTCATTTTAACATTTTCTCTGAGCTGTTTTCTGAGTAATTTATCCGATATTTGTTATCTTAATTTTTTCTCTCTGAACTGTTTTTTGGTTAATTTATGACAAATTATGTTATCTATATGATTGAGAAAACTAGAGTATTTTTCTTTATCCGTTATTTGTTGATGTAACATTTTTCGTCTGAACTATTTTTTTGATTAATTTATGACAATTTATGTTATCTATGATTGAGAAAATTAGAGTATTTTTCTTTATTCGATATTTGTTACTGTAATATTTTTTTGTCTAAACTATTTTTTTGGTTAATTTATCTTTAAAAATTACTATACTTTCCATCATATATTTGTTATTTTAACATTTTCTATATGAGCGTTTTTTTTCTTTACCTGATATTTGCTATATCATATATTTCTATGAGTTATTTTTTTTAGTAGTTTATGACATATTATGCTATTTATGGACGAAAAAACTAAAGTACTTATCTCCGTATGATATTTGTTACTTTAACATTTTACCTTTCACATTTTACCTTTGTTAATTTATGACATATTATACAATTGAGTACACGGGGTTGTGTCATATTCACTGAGTTGTCTCTCATGCATGTTATGTAATATTGGCCAACTCTCTCTTACATTGTTCTTTCCCATATTTTAACCCACTCACATACTGTCCATCTCTTACACCTCCCCTCTCAGATGGCTGCTACTTCGATAGATCCTCTAATCATGTGTAGAATAATTGGGGATGTGGTGGATCTATTTGTGCCCACAACCGCCATGAATGTCTACTATGGAACCAAGCATGTTACTAATGACTGCAGCATCAAGCCTTCCATGGCTTTCAATCCCCCAACTGTCACCATTTCTGGATTGCCTAATGAGCTTTACACCTTGGTAATGATTTCTCTATCTACCTTTTATTTGATTAATCTTTTTTTGGGGGTATTTGAGTTAGTGCATGTGGAATTCTTTTTATTCCAAACATCAAAATTATATTTACTAGAAAATCTACTTTTTTTTGGTTAGAAAAATGATTTTGTATAGATTAGGCACACGAATCAATTAAACAATTTTCCGTTACTAAATTAAACATTAAAAGTCTAACCATCGATCTGAGTAACAAATAAATTTGTCGACTTTGTTTTAGAGGTTACCGCAATCATTTGAATTTTAGGTTAAGCGAGATTTTGGGTTTTTCTGTTAGTTTTCGATTTCAACTTTTACTTGCACGTTTGTTGGCTTTTGACCTGAGATTTTATACCTTACAAGTTTTTTATTTATTTTTTAAGTAGGTAATACCCACTTTTAGAGTTTTAAGTTTACAACAATAAAACTAATTGCAAGTTACAAAATTCTATTTTGTAAAATGACATAAAGGGTAATAATATAAAATAATAAAATAATTAAAAATTAAAAATAAATACTATTTAATTTAATAAATTAGGTGATTTGATCTATGAAAATAAAAATAAAAAAATGAATGTAATGATGTAACTATTAAATTTGTAAAATAAATCAATCCAACTTTCTCTTATAAAGTTAAATAACAATGCTCAATATATTATATATTATTCTACTTGATATAATGTTATGGCATGCACTGAAATGGACCACTTAGACATGCATTCATTAATCAATTAATTGTCAATAAATGATAACTAATGAACAATGCGAACCCACATGTCATTTTTTTATATTATTTTAATTCTACTTTTTGGCATGCATGATCAGATAAAGACAAATCCAGATGCGCCAAGTCCTAGCTAGCCCTATTTCTCTTTCATATATTTTTTTTTCAATATACTAAATAATGAGGACTCAAAACATTTTAAACCTATTTTGTAAAGTTAAATTTACAAATCTAATTAATCATGCATGTATAGTAAGTTTATTATTTTGATGATAAGATAAAATTTAATCCATGATAATTTAAAATAAATTAGAAATATATATTTTAAATGTTTAAAAATTTTGTATTATCACAAATATGACTTGTTAAGTTGTTACTAACACAAATCTTATCTATACTTGGAGCTGGTTTGATATAATTTTGACTTATGATTTCTTGAGAATTAATTTACCTATTTTTTTTAGAAATTCTCTACCTATCATATCATTCTAAATATTAAATCACTTATTTGATCAATTACAAATAATAAAATATTCATATTTTATTTTATTTTTTTATTAATTTTAAGTATAAAAATAATATAATATTTTAGCAACTAAACGATTTAAACTCAAATAATTTACATTTTTAATCAAACAAGATTTGTTATACAAAATAAAATAAAAAAACTCTCAAATAATCAAAGATCAAACAAGCTCTATGTCTTGAGCATTTTATTTAACAAGTATTCTATTAAGATTTGTTTTAATAAGAACATGCTAACTACATCTTTATACAATCAAAATGCATTCAACATTAAAGGAGCAACAAAAGCTACAATCAAAATGCATTCAACATTAAAGGAGCAACAAAAGAAGTAGGTGATAATATATTAAGCCTTACAAACCCATATAATAATGTGATAGACTCTTTTGGGTATACAAAACCACTTGGGGATGCCTGTTTTGAGGATACTTCTTCCCTCCGGAGTGAGGGCAAAATATTAATTTTTTTTTAAATGATTGTTTTGTCCCTTCCATGTGAGGAGAACAGGGGTCCACAACAGAGGATCCAATCTCAATGATTCAGCAAAGTGTTTTTTATTAGACAAGGTTGAGTTTATATAGTAAAAAGAGTTCAACAATTTCATGTATACTAATGTTTCCTTTTATCCTTTCAGCAATGTGTCCAACATTCCCGGAGGTACCAATTTGGGTCAAGGTGCGTTAATTTCGTATTATGTAACCTTAAAATGTAATTATCTAACTAAACATTGAGGTCCCGTTGTTAAGATTCAAACTCATAAATTTAAAAATATGAATTCTTGCACACACCCACTAAACTATGAGTAAACTAAAAATGCAGGAAAAGAGATAGTGCCATACATGACGCCGTGTCCAGCTGTTGGAATTCACCGTTATATCCTAATACTATTTAGACAATCCATATATGTGGACCAAACTATGGAGAAGACAAATATCATAACCAGAGCCAACTTCAACAATAGAGCTTTCTCTAATCACCTATATGCTTGGGGTTCCGGTTGCAACTGTTTACTTCAATGCACAAAAGGAACCCATCAACCAACGAAAGAATGTCTAAGTTATTTCATCTTCTCCTTGAATAAATATATATATTATTATGCATGAACTTAATTACTATATTAAGACATCTATCTATGATCGGTCGATCTATCTATAAAAATAAGAATAATTGAAGTGGGATGTATATTTGTTCATCTCCTTCTTTGACTAAGTACACCTTTATATCCATTTCCCTTTTGTCTTTAATAATTTTGTGATGTGCTTACTTATTTGTTAGGATGTAGTACTCTCCTTCTCTTATTCACTTGTAATTATGGTATGAAAAAATAAATAGGTAAAATCGAGATGAATACATGTAGATGACGGCATGATCTCAATAGTACCTGAAAAAAATGAGATAGATCAAAGTTAGGAAAAATTTATATATTTCAAACAGGCCTTAAGCTATTATTCTTTTATATTATTATTGGAAAATATTTATTTAGCGATTTTATAATTTCTTGGATTTTTTATAATTAATTAAAGGGTTTCGAAATACAATTAAGTCGAAAATACAAAATAAACCAGCAACCATGTTCACCTAGTCAACCAAACTAGATATATCCTCATGCACGACCAAATTGAAGAATGAGTTGCTTTGGTTAGACGGCTTAAGGAACGAAAGTTGTGAGTTTTAGTCTTGTCAATGCATTTGATTTATTTGATTTTTTCTGGAATAGAGATAAGGATACAGGCTGGATTTGAGACTGACGAAGAAAAAAAGGCCCATTGGCGACAGCAGACCTTGAGTTTGATACTTTAGATGATCGTCTTTTCCTTTTTTTTTCTTTTGTGTTGTATTTTTCACAATGACCTACCCGTTCTTATCCAAACAGCAGCTAGCCAACCAAAACGAAATGATCATAAGTCATACCTCTTAAGTCTTAATAATTCTCAAACAATATCTAACACGATTAAAAGAACAAACATATCATTTCATAAACATCAACAATACAACAACATCAAGACTTATTCATTGCAACTTGAACAAATTCCTCCAACCAAACTTAGAAATTGACATATGAGGATAATCAATAGGATTAAAGGAACATGTTAACATCACTGATCTACTTTTTCATCAACATTGCATCTTGATTCTTACAAAAATTTGATAAACACATTGAAACCTCAAAACTTTATAAATCGTTTTAAAGATCAACTTAACGTTCATAAACATACTAATACCATATTTATCACTCGATTGTGAATCAAAATAACTCAAACAGAGGCCATGATGATGATTTTCATCATCAATAGATTTCATTAAATTTGGCTTTTCAAATTTAGTAGGAATATAGTGGACTCAACTCAGCCAATAGATTAAAAACAATATTTATGGCATATTCATATCATACAAACAATGAAACACAGAAAATCTAAGCATTATGAACTCAATTTTAAGTAGGTGTAGTTTTTATTAGAACATTGCATTATAGTATAAGTGAAGACTTTCCCTTAGGTTTTGAAGTTTCAAAACAATCCTAACAAGCTTTTAGAAATCCTCTCTAACCTTACACCATTAGTAAAAAAAGGTCAATTAGCGAGCAAACAAAACGATTTGTCTAAACCATTATCAATTTGGGTTAATTATTATAGTTTGATTTTAAGGTTGTCTTTTTTTTATTGTATTTTTATCATTTTTTACTAATTCACATTTAAAATTATTATTTAAAAAAACAAATTCTCTTAAATTTGTTATTTAAGTTACGTAAATTATTACTTATTATTATAATGAGATTTTTTTCAACACAATTTATTTTGTCAAAGATTTACACAAAAGTGTATTACATATAAAATTATTATTAATTAATTTTTTTTTTCAACATCATCACAAAAATTGATTTTTATAAACTTTTATTAGAAATACTAAAAAAAATCATTAAAACTAACGCCCACCATAGGAGTCGAACCCATGACCATAAGGTTATAATAATATAACTCAAATATAATAGCGATTGTACAATGACCAATCACAATTACCTTTATAATAGCGATTGGTACATTGACCAATCGCTATTTCTTATTAAAACCATTTTTAGCCCGAGAGCCTCCCCAACTCCCCGATTATCTCTCTCCTTTAGCCGATTTTCTTCTCCTCTCTGTCGTTCTTTCTGCGCGCCGACAGATCATTCAAGATCCGTTGAAGATCGATAAAGTTTCCCTTTCTCCGCCATTCTTCCTTCGCTCTCCTCCCGATCCAAGCCCTTTCTTTGTCATTCTTCCTACGTCCAAGATTTGTTCAAGATCTATTTATAGGTAAATATTTTATTGCATCTAGTCTACGTTGACATTCTCTTTTTGTTCGATAAGGATTTAATAGAGAAGACTATACACATTTCCTTCCAATTGCTTTGTGGATTTGTATTCTAAGGCGTTGTTAAGTATGCAATGAAAATGAAGAAATCATTGATAACTTGTTTGGGAGCTGCAGTATAACATTGAAAATTTGGGACAAATTTTCTAAAAGCCTGGAGCTGATCAGTTTCCCGAAGGAATGGAAAGAAAATCAAAGAAGAAACACTTCTTAAAGCCAAAGGAAACAGATTCACAACAAACGTATTCAAGTGCGGGTTTGGAGTAGTAGTTTACAACATTTGGCATGAACGTAATGCGAGAGTCTATGGCAGAACCCGCATAAGTGTTATAAAATTTTGGAGAGACATAGTCTCAAATTGTGGCGCACTTGCGAGAATGTAGAGAAAAGTTCCAAGTACGGAGCAATATTGGAATATCAGCAAGTTTTGGAATTTACCGTTTACTGAAATCATTAGAAACGAAAATATTGTAATTAGATAGTTCATTTACGTTTTTTAATTTTATTCAGAATGATATGACTTCAAAATCATTCTAGGTCTGTCTAGAATGATCTCTTAAACTCGTGATTTTTTTCCGTTCTTGGTAATTTTAAATGAACTTACGCTAAGTTATTTTTCCAAAAAAAATAGTATGTGATATGTATAACTTATTTCTGATTGAACCTTGCAAATTGATATCAGTTGATCGACTATTTCCTTTAACTCTATCAACCATTCAATATAAGCACCGAATTTTCTTTGTATGTTAATGATTGAGAAAAAATATCAAGTTATGTTATATGAAGTTTAAGAGCGGTCAACTTATGTTAGTATGAAGATTCATTAGATAGATCTGATCTAGTTGCTTTATCAAATTAACTTAGAATATTCCATTTGCCTTGATATTCAAAAAATCCACAAATTTCCAAATGATTATAATCTTATACATCTTCCCCTCCTCCCAGGTACACGACATTATACATATTGTTGTTTGTTGCTACACTTGCTCAGTATTTTCTCACTACATACACTTCCCACAAAAATATCTTAGTTAATCATTTTGTACGTATTTCTTCCTTTTAAAAGTGCTTAACAACAGTATTTCTAACATTGCAACATTTTGTTGTTGCAATGTTCATAAGAACTTTATGCAGTGTTTTTTTTGGGAAAAGAACTTTATGCAGTGTTTGACCTACTCATTTTGGAATTCTAATTGTTCTTAACTTGTTCTTTAATTTTATTTGTTTTTGGTATAGTGCTAGATTGAGGAGCTGTTAAAGACGTGTTTTCCTCGCGCCACCTGATTTTTTTTTTAATTTAAGACCGGAATTTCTTTGAATCCAGGTATTTAAACTTAAATTCTTAGGTCATAGTTGAAATTGCTAATAAAAGATTATGAGCATGATTTGATATTGGATTTAGGTTTTGATAGATATTGATTTAGGTTTGGATAGACATTGATTTAGGTTTTGACATGACATTGATTTAGGTTATGATATGTATTTTTGATAAATATGACTTTTTGATACATTTTCTAAAAGAGTCGATTTTTGGCGTTACAACTTTTTTAGCGACTCTACTACGGATTAATCGATGCTTAACTTGAATAATATTTTGGTAATTTTTAAGAATATTATTCTTACAACTTTAACAAAAAAAACAAATCTAATCCAAAATAATAAATAAAGGGGAAAATGGTACATCACCCAAATTCGTCTTTCTACATGCATTGGTTCTAATTTTGGGCACATCGCTCTATTATTTTGAGGTAGTACATGATGTGCGTGGTGCGACATCATATGTACACCTATAGTATTATGTAAAAAGATTAGTTAATGGGGAATGGAAACCTATTCCAAATTTGATGGATGTTCCGTAAGTTTAACTTAGATCCTTGGATCGATCCTCACTTCCATATTTTAGTGAGTTTGTCTTTTAGAGGTAGCACTAAAGACGGGGTATAAATTCCCGATTGAGAGTATGCTTTTATATTGATAGCTTTGCTTGACATGTTGGGGAGCTAACTTTCTTTTATGATTTTACATAGACACGAAAACCAGATCATTACTCCCAAGACTCATCGTTCGTCGTGCACAAGTAATATAACCACGCATGTTTCCTTTATGTGTCGACTATACTTATGTAAATACGTGTATGCATTATAGTTGAGATAAAAGTCCATGAATACATTCTAAATTTTTTACAAAATAACATGTCTTGTGTTTTTCTAGTGTTTTTCTTATAAGTAGATCTACGTTCGACGACACAACTCTTATTCTAGTTCTAGGAAGAGGCTAGGACTTGGCTAGCCTCATCTCTCAAAATTCTTCTCGCCAGAATCTTCAAATATTGATTTCTAGAGGAAAAACTACGAGCCAATTCTTCGGAAGAGTTCTTTGTCGTCTCTTTGTTTCAGCGAAGGATCGATCGAAGCTTTAGAAGATGATGAGAGCTCATGGGTTTTTCATGGAGCCAACGCTTTGATGAACAACGAGTTATAGAAGGTAATTGTCGTTCGATTTCCAGATCTTTAGATGAATCATCCTTCGATTCCTCTTTTCTTCATTCATGTGTGTCAAAATGTCTCAGTCAGGTCTTCAGCAGGTAAGCGAGCCTCCGTAGTGATGAACTCCACTCCTCGAAGACATCGGCGAGGTCAGATGAAGTCCATTGGGAAATCCAAAGTCCGGATCGTAAGACAATATCCGTCTCTATTCTTCGACGTTGAATTCCAGTAGCATCCAAGCTGGGGCTAGACGACGACGAAGACGAAGCATCCATGGTATCGGGATAATTTAAATTATGATTCTGAGACGACCTCTGTTGTTTAGTGTTTAGGTGAGGAAACTCTCAAAGCATCCATGGTATCGGGAACTAGTGAAGGTCGGAAGTAGACAATGAGAAAAAAGATGAGGTACTGTAGCTTTTCTTCATTGTTATTTTCAATTCCTTGAAGTTCCGAGGTGCATTCAATTTGACCCTTAGACTTCTCAAACTTGTAAATATGCCTGAAAACTTTAAATCTGAATTAATTCTTTAATTTAAATTAATTCTATAATTCTGAATTAAATTGGACCACCAAATTTTCATTACATTTAATTTTGACCCCAAATTTTAAAAATATAAAATTAAATAAATTTTAAAGTCCTGTTTGTTTCCAAATGTAAAAAAAACGACACTTAAATTATGATTCAAGCGTCCAAACAATTTTTAAAATTCTTCAAATTATCTCAAAAAATTTAAAATATTATTTACTTCAAATATAAATTTTTCTGACATTTTTAGGGCATGTTTGAAAAAATCCGGAACTTCGAGATGTTATAACTTGAGTTTTATGAGTCAAAAAATCATGAAATTAAAAAAATAGCTTCTTAAAAATATTTTCACTACCATAAAAATTTTATGATTTTTTTAAACGTATTTTCTTATCTGGAGTTCAATAACTCCAAAAATTCCAAACTCGATTCCTATGAGTTTTTAAAAATAGTTTTGATCATCGTGTGATGTTTCATAAATTTTGGAAAACATTTTTAAAATGACTCGTTTTAACGTGTTATATTCGAGATTTTCTCAACTTTTAACATTTTAGAAGGGAATCATTTAGGACTTTTGATAAATTTATTTTTTCTTCTTCATTTTAAAAGAATAAATTTCTAATATCTAATATGAATCCTCATCCTCCACAATCATGATAATTTTTTCTCGGGAACCGTGCCCTGCTCTTCTTTTCTTTCACCTTGTCTATGACTCATGAATAGGATTATGGCCTTTTGTAAAATGGTTAAGATATTCTCACACGAGAAATAGAGTTCTAAACTCAAAACGAAAATGTAACAATCCTTCAAACATTAACTAGTTGATTACTTATGAGTAGAGATTTTCTGTGAATACAAGCTGTCACAGCCCAATCTTCCTGGCCCAAGAAGAGGAGGAGGCTTGAGCCCTCTTAAGCCCAACCCAAGGAAGATTCTAGACTGGAAGGAAGCTGGGAGGAAGGTCCTTGATTAGCGCACTTAATTGAGAGTTAGAAGGAATTCCTTGATTAGTGCATCACTAATTGACATATAAAAGGAATGTCCTTAATAAGGAATGTCCTTGATTGATAATTATAAGGAATCCCTAAATTAGTGCACAATCAATGTAACAGCTAGAATTAGTCCTATAAATACCTTTGAGGTATTACATTGTAAATCACCAAGTATTCGAGTAATATACTACTATTCTTTGTAAGAGTTACTCTCTCTCTAGAATTCTTGTGTCAATTCTATTAAACGCCGAGTGTTGCGTCGAGTAAGGCTGACTAGTTACTCGTTCTTGAGAAGATCGTAACTAGTGCCGCACGGATCGTCAGTGAAAAGACTGAGCCCGTGACAATTGGTATCAGAGCTGAAATGACGAAGAGATCGGAAGAAACTTCAAAGGTCGTGGACGAAGTAGAGAATCTTCCCCACGGGACCGGAGAAGATGGTAGGAACTCTCGCAAAGTTCAGGCGGGAGGAACCAAAGCTACCAAAGAAAGAGAAAGATCAAGAGATGCTATCGTTGACATTATCTCCAGGTTGGAGAAGGTAGAACTCACCGTGGCGTACGGACAAGATAATGACGGGGACCTAGAGGAACGCATTGCCGAGCTTGAGAAGGAGAGAGACGAGCTCCGAGGAGGAATGCAAGGTGCCCTGAATGAAGGCTTATCCAAGTGTCAAGAGCAAGCTCAGATCGTGGAGCAGACCCTCCTTGGTAAAATCATTACCTTGACCGAGAAACTCGAGGTAATGTCATCTAAATTACAAGCCACTGAAGAGGATGTGGCGTTACTCAAGAAGGCGGTTGCGCAAGAGTGCGGACGTGCGCCTGTAGTAGTCCACAATCCGATAAGGATAGATGTTCCAAGGCCTAAAGCGTATTTAGGCGAGAGGAATGCGAAAGAGATCGACAACTTCTTATGGAGTTTGGACCAGTATTTCAAAGCACTCGGCCTAGTAGAAGAGGCGAGGAAGATAGATACTGCCACGACATACCTGGAAGACACCGCAATGCTGTGGTGGAGGCGAAGGAGTAGCGACATTGAAAGAGGTACGTGTTTTATCAACACCTGGGGTGAATTCAAGGAGGAACTTAAGAGACAGTTCTATCCTGAAAACGCCATTCGAGAAGCAAGGGCCAAGTTGCGGCGACTCTCACATAGAGGGAGTATTAAGGAGTATGTCAAGGAGTTCATCGCTACTCTCCTTGAAATCCCTAACTACTCAGACGACGAAGCCTTGTTCGCCTTCACTGATGGTCTACAAATGTGGGCGAAGCTGGAGTTGGAACGACGTGGGGTCCAAGATCTAAGCACCGCTATTGCCGTGGCTGAATCCCTTTTCGAAATGAGAAGACAAGAGAAACCAAAGTCGATCTATGAGAGGATTGACAAGGGGGAAAATGGTGGAAACCATATCTACAACAATGAAGACCCAATTAAGTCTACCAAACCCAATGGTAGAGAAGATCGGGAGGAGAAACATGTAGAGAGACCCCGGATAAAGTGTTTCTTTTGTGAAGGACCGCACAAAGCAAGAGAGTGCCCTATGAAGAATAAACTATCAGCATTGATGGAGGAGCAAGAACGCGTTCACGATGAAGCTCGATTGGGGTCGTTAAACCTACTTAGTGCCGTTACAGCAAAGTTTGATAAGTCAAAGTCCGCGAAGAAAGGACGATTATTTGTGGAAACTAGAGTAAGAAACCACATGGTTAAGGCTTTGTTGGATACGGGAGCCAACAACAATTTTCTAGAGGTAAAGGAGGCGAGAAGACTGGGGATTAAGTACACTAAAGAGAAAGGGTGGCTTAAAGCAGTCAACTCGGCACCAAGTGAGACTTATGGAGTTGCTCGTAATGTAAAGATCAACTTGGGGGAGTGGACCGGCCTTCTGGATTTCTCCATTATCGACATGGATGACTACAAAATGGTTCTCGGCATAGAGTTCCTAGACAAGGTAAATGCCATCCTACTCCCTTCTGCCAATATGATGTACATTATAGAGCAAGGTAATACTCGCACAATACCTCTAACAAGAGAGGGTAGGAGAGAAACTAGGCACCTATCTGCCATGCAACTCTCAAAAGGTGCGGAGGACACCTACCAATCATCTTTTGTCATTGTGAAAGAAGATGAGAACACTGCGTCCAAAGAGAAGATACATCCAGAAGTTACAATTGTCCTAGAGAAAGGTCACGATGTAATGCCCGCTGGAGTATCAGAGAAACTCCACCATAAGAGAGAGGTGGAGAATAGAGAAGAGTTAGTCAAATGTACTAAACCATCGGCGACGGTTCTTTATCGCATTAAACCTCCCAAATTGGAGGAATTGAAGAGGCAACCAGAGGAGTTTCCATTCAAGAAAGAGAAGTGCGAAATAGCCAAGAACGCCAAAAGAATGAAGAAATGGGAGGAAAAGAAGAGAAGACACTTGGAGTTCGGAGGAAACCGAGTGATAGTAAAACTTCTCCTCCATCAAGAGAGACAATTTTCCAAAATTCATAAGGGGCTTGTGAGGCAATACGAAGGCCATTTCTTAGAGAAGAAAGGGGTTAGAAAGCCAGCACGTCGCTCAAAACTTTTATCTCATGTGGAGACATCATCCAGGCCTACAAGGAGGAAGCGACGAGGACGTCGCCAGATTGAGTGGGGGAGAATGTCACAGCCCAATCTTCCTGGCCCAAGAAGAGGAGGAGGCTTGAGCCCTCTTAAGCCCAACCCAAGGAAGATTCTAGACTGGAAGGAAGCTGGGAGGAAGGTCCTTGATTAGCGCACTTAATTGAGAGTTAGAAGGAATTCCTTGATTAGTGCATCACTAATTGACATATAAAAGGAATGTCCTTAATAAGGAATGTCCTTGATTGATAATTATAAGGAATCCCTAAATTAGTGCACAATCAATGTAACAGCTAGAATTAGTCCTATAAATACCTTTGAGGTATTACATTGTAAATCACCAAGTATTCGAGTAATATACTACTATTCTTTGTAAGAGTTACTCTCTCTCTAGAATTCTTGTGTCAATTCTATTAAACGCCGAGTGTTGCGTCGAGTAAGGCTGACTAGTTACTCGTTCTTGAGAAGATCGTAACTAGTGCCGCACGGATCGTCAGTGAAAAGACTGAGCCCGTGACAAAGCGCATAGGACATATTGTTGTAGGCCATTTCTTAATACGTAACCAAACACCAGACTCTTAAAACAAATATCTGATTTTCTTTTCTTTAGTTTCTTTGAGAATAAAACTAAAGTGACGACTTTAAAGTCAATTAAATCGATACATCCGCGAATGGATCAATTTAAAAATTGTCGGGTCAATTGAAAAGGCCTATGCTAGAGAACTCTATTTTGGGTTCTTCATCCCTCTCCACTTTTTATGGGATGTAGAGGAAGGTAATCCAAGGGGTTCTTTAACATATATTTCTTTATCACACAAAAAATGGCATTTTTAAAAACAGTGCATGAGTCAAACCTACCATAAAATATATATATTTATATATATTTATATATATATATATATTTCTTTATTTTTATTTATTTAAATACTATTAATAAACCAAACAAATTAAATTGAATTTAAATGAATTTCATCTTAATTTTAATTAATTTTGTTTGTCTTTTGGTTTTGGCAAATATATATATATATAACAAAACAAAACAAAAAGTCTTAGGCACGGATACCCAAACCCCAAAAGAATTCAAACAAGCAGGGCCTAGGCAACAGCTAAGCACCCAGACCCCTCTTTCCCTTTCATCTCCGCCTGTCCATCTCCTCTGTGCTGATGCTCCTTAACACCATAGGTAAAAAAACATTCGGAAAAATCTAGTTGCTGGTATCAAAAGACAAACAAGGACGGAGACGCGAGGATCACGAAACCACGAGGAAACAGTTAGATAAAAAGATCGAGGGAGGGAGAAAAAGGAAGGAATAGAGAGAGAAAAGGATGAGCGGCCATTGTTGATGTTCTTGAAGCTTTTGCTGCATTTCTTAGTTTTGGAGTTGGAGATCTCCATTGCACGTGGTATAAATTGCAAATTGTTTTGAAGCAATTTGCAAACTATGTAAGCACACAAATCACTTTCATTCTTAATGTAGCTTCATAATTTGTTTCCTTTAAAAAAAACGACTGTAAAAAATAGTTTCATTTAGTGTTTATTTGTTCAATGTTCGATTTTATAATGTCCTTTGTTCAGCGTGTGATGATTCTACATAGTTTTGGATCATTCAAATGAAAAAAAAATAAATAAATGATTTCAAAATTTCCTTACAAGATGGTTATCTATATGTGTTTCAGTTTTTAGTCTGAATTGTTGCTGGCTTGTTTTGAATATGGTAATGATTTTTTTAAAGGGACCGGTGCTACACAAAAGTGTTCAAATTTCTGATTTTAAAAATCACAGTTTAGCTCATTTAAAATGCTTAAGTTTTATGTTAATAATTTCATTGTTTTTGAGATAAGATTGGAAAGTTGTCTTAGTATTGTATGGTTGTTTAAGATCGTACTAGGATCGATTCAAAGAAAGAAAAAAAGAGGAAAATAGCTTCTAAAATCTTGAATGGTTGAGTGAATAGCTACAAAAGACTGACTATTGTCCATCCTCACATTTACATCTGGAACCACAACAAAATGAAAATACAAAAAAGGATTTGAACTCATGACCTCTTTCGCCTCTCCAAATATATTAACCCCAGATCATCTACGATAAGAGCGTTTATGCTTTCAACCTGAAATCCCTTCTTTCTTAATCCCTCTCTTGAAACCTGCTCCACTTTCCTCCACCTGCCCCCGAATTGACCCGACGTCAAAGCTTCTCATAAACTCCTTAACCACTTGTCTTAAGAACATATTTATTTGCTCCATTTTGTTATTTATTATTATTATTATTATTATTATTATTTTATATTAAACGGCCTTATTTAAATTAAAAAATTTTCAAAACAAAAACAAAAAACAGAAAATAGTATTTTATAAAAACACAAAAATATACCTAAGTAGGTTTGTTTGAATGCTATATTTTAAATTAATTTTTTATCTTGTTCTGTAAGTACTTTTACCTTTCTCACTCACAAATACTATCATTTATTTTATTCATAATATTTTAGATTTAGGACCATGACATAGATGCATGCAATAGAAAATACAAAACTAGACACATATATAGGCTTAGGTTATTTTTAGACGCATGCCCTATGATTGGATAAATAAATAAGGTCAAGAATAATATTTTTTTTAAATGGTCAAAAGTGTAAAGTAGAAATTATCATGTGTCAGGCACGTGAGACATAGTGCGAGAGCCCTTTCTGACGTGTTACCAAGAACCGAATTAAGAACAAAATATTATTCTTTCCTAATTTCTCGAGTAGTAAATTATGTACTGACTCTAGAAAAATCAAAACTAGTCCAAATCGAGATTTTTAAATGTACTCCAGCCAAACCTACCATTTTGGTTTCTCGTCTCACTAGAGAGTAAGGTGAGTTATGAGACGCAACTATCGAGTAACGAAAGCCCTTTATGGGAAGAGTCCTTTTTTGGCGTTACACCATGATTTGTATATTTGTCATTTTTTAAGATAAATCTTATAATAATGGACTAAGTGGGAGAATGTAAGATTTAATTTCATGTAACAAATAAAATATAATACACATTAAGGTGTAAATTGTCCTATTCAATAATGTGTACAAATTAATTTATTGAAATTAATTTGTATATTGCAACATTTGGAATTACACATTAAATGTAGGAGGTTATTCTATATTATGATATTTAATGTATTTTAATTCATTCTCCATAATGTTATTTTAATGGAGTAGTTTATATTAAAAAAATAAGTCCTTAGAGCTATTTGATGACAATAACTCTATAAATATAATTTATTATCTTTAGAGGTCCCTAAGCCTATTTCTTTTATTAAGAATTTGCACCATTGAGTGTTAAGAAAGATAAAAGGTTTAGAAGAATCTCTAAGGACTCTTGGACGTTTTGTTTGTTAAAGAATTTAAAGAGTCGCCGATTGTGGGAGAAATTCATCACCGATTATCTAGTGACAATCAATGGTTGGAGGTAAGTGCCGTTTGTGGGAGAAATTCATCACTGATTATCTAGTGATAATCAATGGTTGGAGGTAAGTTCTCGATTCAATTACACTTTCACACTTTCGCTTTTCGATTTAATATTCGTAAGGATTTTAGAATCATTAAAATGATTTTGTTTTAAAGATTTTCAACAAGTTCTCCCCAACCACCGTCGTAAAACTATGTAACAAAAAAAAGTTAATGACAATATTTCTCTTCATTTGAAAAAAAGTATTGATAGTGTATGGTTTTCCATTTTCCATATTTATAATAAAAAAATTTGCAAACTAGATAATGCACATAATTTATATTGATCACATAAAATGATTAAATGAAAGAAAATAAATATTAGTAGAACATGTGTGATGTGTTGATGATTGTAGAGATGAATTTTTGGATGGGTTATCGATTATGATAAAATAATGTATGTTGTTTAAATTATTTGTTAATTTGATTTCCTTGAGTATGAGAATCGCAAATAAAATCATGAACATATTTGTTTGATGGACTTCATAGTTTGAATGTTTGTGCAATTTTCTAAGTACTCAAATATTTCTTTGTTATTTGCAAATTATTATTGGAGGATGTTTCTCAATAAATATCAGTTAGGGACAAAACATGCATTGTTCTATATCCTTTTAGAATCCTTAGGGTTTTAGAATAGAGTATTAATGTCTCACATTATATGTTTTTTTTCTATTCAAATGAAATTCATATTATTAGATGGTTCTGATTTTAACCTTTGTATGACATGATAAACTCAATGTTCTTTGTATCCTATTTTTTTTTTTTATAAATTTTTTAGATATAAAAAACAATGTTAAAGAGTTAGATTTTGCAGTGATGTAGAAGAAGGATATTCTTGATATCATAGTTGTTTGACTTATTCATGTTGGTTTGAATTCAATGTAAGTAGTTTCATTTTCTTGGTTATGTACTCCCATTGTGTTTTATGTTTCATTTGATGATATTGATCTGGCTAGCTTTTCAACATCAGTTAGGTCTTAAAATGATTAGATTAAATAAAATATTTTTATCTAACTGTCATTTTTATTTTGTCATTTTCATTTATGTCTTGTCTATTTTTTTCTGAATAATTTGTCTGTGGTGTGGATGGTGATGTGTCACTCAAGAAAAGTTGTCAAGATGAATGACGGAGTAAACTAGAATAATTTTTTTTATTTTTTAATCTAACTGTTAAATTATGATTTACAATAAAAAAATATTAAAAAGGTAAATACAATTGAGTTGTCTCTCATGCATATGTTATGTACAATTGGCCATCTCTCTTACATTGTTCTTTCCCATATTTTAACCCACTCATCTACTCCAACTGTCCATCTATTTATTTATATATTTATATACCAATATCCTTCACTTAGTTCTATCAGCCTCCTCTTATCTTCATCAGCTCTTCATTTCTTTCTCTGTTTTAATTTCTCTTCTCTCAGATGGCTGCTAGTTCGATAAATCCTCTGATCATGTGTAAAATAATTGGAGATGTGGTGGATCCATTTGTGCCCACAACAGACATGAATGTCTACTATGCAACCAAGCATGTTACTAATGCCTGCATCATCAAGCCTTCCATGGCTTTCAATCCCCCAACTGTCACCATTTCTGGATTGCCTAATGAGCTGTACACCTTGGTAATGATTTCTCTGTCTATTTGATTAATCTTTTGGGGTATTTGAGTTAGTGCATGTGGAATTCCTTTTATTCTAAACATCAAAATTATATTTACTAGAAAGTCACATTTTCTTTTGTTAGAAAAATGATTAAGAATTTTATACAGATTAGGCACAAAAATCAATTAAACAATTGTCCGTTACTAAATTAAATATTAAAAGTCTAACCATCGATCTCAGTAACAAATAAAGTTGTCGGCTTTGTTTTAGAGGTTATCGCCCTCATTTGAATTTTAGGTTAAACGGGATTTTGGGGTTTTCTGTTAGTTATTGCGTCGATTTGAACTTTTACTTATACGGGTTTGGCTTTTAATCAGAGACTTTTTACGTTACAAGTTTTTGTTGATATTTTTAAGTAGGTGTTACCCACTTTTAGACTTAATTTATGTTTACAACGATAAAACTAATTGTAAGTTACAAAATTCAACTAATTGTAAGTTACAAAATTCATTGGGAGTTAAATGTATAATTTATTTTGTAAAATGACTTAAAGGGTAATAATATAAAGTAGTAAAATAATTTAAAAATAAAAATAAACAAAATTTTATTTAATAAATTAGGTGGTGTGATCTATAAAATAAAAATAAAAATAAAAAAATGAATGAAATGATGTAACTATTGAATTTGTAAAATAAATCAATCCAACTTTCTCTTAGAAAATTAAATATAATGCTCAATATATCATATATTATATATTATTCTACTTGAATATAATGTTATGGCATGTACTGAAATGGACCACTTAGACCTGCATTCATTAATCAATTAATTGTCAATAAGTGAAAACTAATGAAGAAAGCAAACTCACATGTCATTTATTTCATAAATACAAATGTGTTTTTTTTATATTATTTTAATTCTTCTTTTTGGCATGCATGATCAGGTCATGACAGATCCAGATGCGCCAAGCCCTAGCGAGCCCTCCATGAGAGAATGGGTGCACTGGTTGTCCTCTTTTTCTCTTTCATCTATTTTTTTTCAAACCATTTTAAACCTTTTTTTTTTTTTTTTTTTTTTTTTGTTAAATTTACAAACCTAATTAATCATGCATGTATATTAAGCCTACTATTTTGATGATAAGATAAAATTTAATCCATGATAACTTATAATAAATTAGAAATATATATTTTAAATGTTTAAAAGTTTTGTAATATTACAAATAGAACTTTTTAAGACGAGAAGAATTGGTTATCTATAAAAACTGAAACATCGTTTAAGAGAAAGTCACCATAATCATTTAATTCTCAATTCTTATTTGTCATATTTTATCTTGTTGTTAGAAAAAGTTATTACTAACACAAATCTTTTTTAGAAATTCTCTACCTATCATATCATTACATTATTATTATAAATATTAAATCACTTATTTAATTAACTAAAAATATTAAAATATTCATATTTTATTTCTTATTAATTTTAAATATAAAAAATATATTTTAGTAATTAAACGAATTAAAAACTCAAATAATTTACATTTTTTAGCAAACAAGATTTGTTAGACAAAATTAAAAAAAAAAATCTCAAATAATCAAATATCAAACAAGCTTTAAGTCTTGAACATCTTATTTAAACATTTTATTTAACAATTATTTCATTAAGATTTATTTTAATAAGAACATTGTTAACTACGTATTTCTACCGTCAAAATGCATTAAACATTAAAGGAGCAACAATAGTATTAGGTAATAATATATTAAGTCTTACAAACCCATATAAAAATGTGATAGAATCTTTTTGGTATATCAAACTCCTGGTGGGGATTCATTTTCCTCTCACAGGAGTGAGGGCAAACCAGTAAAAAAAAATTGTTTCAAACGATTGTTTTGTCCCCTCGAGAACAACAGGGGTCCGTATAACAGAGGATATAATCTCATTGATTCTCCAGGGGTTGATTCAATATAGTAAGAAGAGTTCAACAATTCCATGTATACTAATGTTTCGTTTTATCCTTTTAGGATTGTGGCCAACATTCCCGGAGGTACCAATTCTTGTGAAGGTGCGTTAATTTCGTGTTGTGTAACCTTAAAATGTAATTAGCTAACTAAGAATTGAGTACCAGGTGGGAAGATTCAAACTCATAACCTTACAAATATGAATTCTTGCACTCACCTACTGAACTATGAGTAAACTAAAAATGCAGGAAAAGAGATAGTGCCATACATGGAGCCATGCCCACCTGTTGGAATTCACCGTTATATTCTAATACTATTTAGACAGTCCAAATATATTGACCAAACTATTGAGAAGCCAAATATTATAACCAGGGCCAACTTCAACACTAGAGCTTTCGCACATCACCTATGCTTGGGGGTTCCAGTTGCAACTGTTTACTTCAATGCACAAAAGGAACCCTTCAACCAACGAAAGAATGTCTAAGTTATTTCATCTTCTCCTTGAATAAATATATATATTATCATGCATGAACCTAATTACTATATAAAGACATATCTCTCTATCTATCTATGATCGATCAATCAATCTATCTATACATTTCCTTTTTGTCTTTTTAACAGTTTTGTGATGTGCTTACTTATTGGTAAAATGTAGTACTCCTTCTCTTATTCACTTTTCTTTTTCAACATTCCATATATTATATACCATATTTACCTTTTTTTTAAGAGTATCAAATTATTTGATTAATCAACATTAATTACACACAATAAAAAATATTAGAGAAAAATGTAAAAGATGTAAACATTATAGTTAATGATATTGCTATGTGATGGATAGTTTGATTGATTGGGTTACCCCTTCCTGATAGAATCTAGCTAAGTTAGAGATATGTGTGGTTAGTCTAGAGAAAGAACTAGGTTAGGTTAAAATTTTCTCTCACGAGCTCATCGTTGCTGATTGAAGACGGAGGTTGTGAATTCATGATTCACAGATGCTCTTGCTCTCTAGAGAAAACGCAGATCGAAGCGTGATGAAGTCATCTGATTTAAGGTCGAGATGAAGTAAACTCTGTGAGAAAAATCCGTCATTGCTGAAAAATTAATCTGCAAAGGAAGACGCGGATAATGATTTTAGTTTGATTTCGTATATCATTCACCATAGCTAGCGCGACGAGGTGAAGGAGCCTCTCACATAATTAATTAACTTGACGTGTCGACAAACCTCAATGATGTCCACTACTCATAATCAGAGTCTTATCTTGCGTTCGTCGTTGAAGAAAGAGATCCAGACATTGTCGATGTTTATGTATTGGAATTTCTAGGAAATGAACCGCTACGAGGACGAACCTCCCGGAGTTGTCTGGATTGGAGCATCACTGATGAAGTTATTGGCCTAAGGCTTTGCCATCACTGGATGAAGTTCACGAGGAAGAAGAGCCAAAGCTTGTTTTCAAAATAATTATATCTAACATCCTTGAACGTTTTGTGGCCCTGTCAATTTTTGCTTCATTTTTTTTATTCTAACTTATTTTAAATAAGTTAAAATAATTATGCTTTAAGAACATCAGTTTCCCTTTAATTGAGTCATAAACATTTTTTTACATCAAATGAACAGTATCCAGGAGTAGAGCTGGCGGGCTCTAGTCCCAATTAAATTTTAAAAAAAAAATAGTTCAAAGTGAATAAACAACTGTCCCTTTTCCTTTTTTAACATTTATCCATTTAATCGAATGCTATATTGAATAATGATGTACACAATTATTCTCTTTCTCTTAAATGTCTAACACATCCATCAAAATTTCTGAGCACATATAATCGATTATCGTTACCGGAGGAAGTGGATTAAATTATATTATGTGTGTTTTATTTAAATTTTGTTAGGGTTATAATGGAACTATCAACTATGGAAGTTAAATGAAAAACTATTAATTTTATATGTTTGAATTTATTAATTTATTGTATCAATTACAGGAAAAAAACGGAGCATAGAAAGTTAAATCTGAGGTGCAAGTTGGAGTCAGACCCAAGTAATTTTTCATCCTGGCTCCGCCCCTGACGTTCTCTATTATAAACTTTTGGCCATTTTACACAAAATATTTCTTTTACACTTCGTTTATTTAATCTATCCTAGTACATGCGTCTAAGGATAAATCCAAACATAATCATGTGACTAAAGATTTGTATCAATCTGTTCCTAAGGCATGAGTCTAGATTGTCATCATGGTATGAGAAAATAAATAAGTAAAATCGAGATGAATACATGTATATGATGCGTGATCTTAATAGTACCTGAAAAAAATGAAATAGATCAAAGTTAGGAAAAAATAATATATTTCAAACAAGGCCATAAGCTATTATTCTTTTATATTATTGCTGGAAAATATTTATTTAGTCATTTTATATTTTTTTTTGAATTTTTATTATATATTAAAGGGTCTCGAAATGCAAGTAATTCGAAAATACAAAATAAACCCGCAACCAAACAACTAGATATTTGTATTTTCTTTTGTGTTGCGTTTACACAATGACCTACCCGTTCTTATCCACACAACAGCGAACCAACCAAAATGAAATGATCATAACTCATACCTCTTAAGTCTTAACCAATTCTCAAAAAATATCTAATAGGATTAGAAGAACAAACATACCATGATCAGTTCATAAACATAAACAATGCAACAACAACATCAAGATCCATTGGAGCTTGAACAAATTCCTCCAACCAAATTTAGAAATTGACATATGAGAATAATCAACAGGATTAAAAAAGCATGTTAACATTGCCGATCTACCATTTCATCAACAGTGCATCTTGATTCTTACAAAAAATCAGATGAACACATTGAAACCTCAAAACCTTATAAATCGTTTTAAACATCAACTAAATGTTCATAAACATACTAATAACTTCTAACATATTTATCACTCGATTATGAATCAAAACATCTCAAACAAAGGCCATGAACATGATTTTCATCATTAGATTACATTAAATTTGGATTTTCAAATTTAATAGGATTATAATGGACTCAAATTAGCCAATGGATTGAAATCCATATCATACAAACAATGAAACACACAAAATCTAAGCATTATGAACTCAATTTTTAGTAAGTGTAGTTTTCATTAGAACATTGTATTAAAGTAAAAATGAAGACTTTCCCTTAGGTTTTGAAGTTTCAAAACAATCCTAGAAAGCGTTTAGAAATCTTCTCTAGCCTTACACATCCCTAGATCATAACCTTCGGAAATCTCTCCAAGCTTCAAAGCAACATTGGCAACGGGTTATCTTCTGTTCCTCCTTCTCTCTAGCTTGCTCTCTCTCCCTAGTTAAAACAATCCTCTCCCATTTAACGTGTCCACCTTCACTCCAAATTACCCTCTTGTTGCCTTTGAACTTTGCGGGACAAACTAGACACTTCTGAATGATGACAAGGCACAAAATCGTTGCTTGTAAATTTCTTGGTGATTCCCTTTACGTGCTTCTAACCGTTTTAACCAATTTATTTTGGATTTATTTGAGAATCCATTTTCAAGTGTCAGGAAATTTAGTGTAAAATATTTTATTTTAATTATTTAATTTAATATGTTTAGTTTTAATTATATATATTATACTTATAAAATTAAGTAAAAGTTAAATATATGTGTTATTTTAATATTTTAATAATATAATATATTTTATTGTAATATATAATATTAAAGGTATATAATGTATTTTATTTTAGATTATAATATTTATTTGAATTATTTAATTTATAATAAATGTTTTTAATTATATATATTATATTTATAAAATTAAGTATATATATATATATATATATATATATTATTGTAATATTCATGTACCATATTTTATTTAATATATGTATTATTATTTTTAATTATATATATTTATATTTATAAAATAATGTAATTAGTGGATTATGGTAGAAGATGTAATAATTTAATTTGAGAATAAAAATGACAATGAAAATGTGGTATTTGGAAAATGACAATTAAAATGTGGTATGGTAGAACTGGAATTCATTCCTCTATCAATAGCCTGCACCACGTTATAATTAGCTTTTAAGTTAAGTCATCTTTGATTCTTTCATATTTTTATAAAATAAATAAAAATATTGTAATTAAAATATATATATATATATATATATATATATATATTAGCTATTTATTTGGTTTGGTTTATTTAATTTTTCTAATTATTTATATTCTTTTATGTTTTATTTAAGTATTCCGTAATTTAATTATTTTAAAATTTGGTTGATACGACACCATTTTCTAAATTAATTATTTATTTTAGTCCTTGTAAATGAGCCTGTAAAGGATTTTAGAAAATAATTTTAATCGATCAGGATTATTTAAAATTATAAATCGGGTATAAAATGAGTGTCTACACATTGGAAGCTCTAAATCATTTTAGAAAAATTCTAAAAATATAGGATGATCAAAAATATTATTTTCTACAAGAATAACTTTTTCCATCAATTTTAGTACTTGTTTGGAAAATGATCTATCTTTTAGAGATCATATCTTGAGTTCTGCATTCTTAAAATTTACAAAATATTTACAGCAGGTCCATAAAATTATTTTTGACCTTCATAAAAAAATTTAGAATTTTTGGGGCACATTTGGAGAAACACTTTTTCTATACTGTCATATTAGAGTTCTATAACTTCGAAAATTCCAAACTCGATCACAACATGCTTTTAATATTATTCATGACATGTATAAAAATTTTCAGAATATTTAAAAACTTTCGAGAAAATGTTTGAGTTTTGCAGTGTTATAAATGGGGCTCAATTACTCCAAAATTATATATGTGAATTTTCTTTTGCTCGTATACCCATTTTCTACAATGAGTCACAGTTTGAACTCCAATCAAGAAACATGTGAATTTTCAATTCACATTTATGTTCTCTCAATGCTCGAGACGTGTTCGTGGCTCTTTAATATCAACATTGTCTAAATATAATAGACATATATAATCTTCTCTAAGCAATGAATAGGGTTAGACGCAAATTATAATAATTAAAAGAGTAAAAGAGTTATGAACTCAAAACGCATGTGTAACAATCTTCCCAAATATTAAAAATGACTAACTATTTTCGAGTAGAGACTACCCGTTGCGAACATGCATGAGGGATATAATGTTGAGGGTCGGGACATATCTAGAATTTGGAATTTGGGTAAGCTTAATATGGATTAATAAAAAAAATTGTAATTAAAAAACAAAAGGTAAAAATTATGTAAATATTTTGCATTTGATCTAATCGCACGATAGATCAAGTTGTAACCGAAGTAGGGTGTAAGCAAAACCGAAAAATCCGAACCGTTGAAAAACTGACCGAAATAGTTATAAATTGACCGAACCGAGTTCTTGCCGGTTCATATTCTTGTACTGAACATGGCCGGTTCAGTTGGTGGATTATATAATAAAAAACCAAAGGTTTAACCGACCGACCATATATATACATGTTTTGATATATTTATAAATATATGTTTTGTTCATGATCGAATCTTGGCACACATATTTATTATTTTGTATATTTGATGTCTTTTTTCTTTCTTAAACTCATTTAATTAATATTCTAAAATATTTTCTTTTAAGTTAAATAGTTATTTTATCATTTAATTTATTAAAATTTTATTATAAAACTCAACTAGTTTTTTTCTTCTAGTTTATTGTATTATATATATATATAATTTTTTTTTTATAAAACTCAACTAATTTTTTCATTCTTTAGTTTATTAGTTTATTATATATATTTGTTATTTTTTCAACGAGTAACTGATAAACATTGTAGCTTCAGCAGTACGGGAAATTCCCTCTATGTCAACAGTTGGTACAAGCCCGGTCAACTCTCTTAATCGGGCAATGGGTGAATCCAACACATGCTCCCCTGATTCTAAGATAGAAAATTCGAATGCAACTAACCTCCACATAGGCTTAGGAGAGAATCACACGAATATCCTCTTTGAAAATCATGGGTCTCCAAAGCCAGGAGGAAATGGTGGAAATCTGACTGACGTGAGCAAGAGCAATAATAAAGATTTTGTAGTCAACACGCCATGTATATTTTTTCCAATCCCAATAACACTCATGAGATGAATGAAAATGATAATAAAACTGTTAGTGGAATACATGCTGATAACCTAGATTGTGATAGTCTAGGACATGCTCTAGGAAAAGATAAAGTAGTTCTGGAAAAAAGTCTAGGAAATAAAAATGCACAGGTCATTAACTCGGATTCTAATGGGAATCAAATTCAACTTGAGACTATTGAGATACCTGACTCAGACGAAGAAGCAGAGAAAATAATTCAGAAAGAATTGAAAAGAGAAAGAATTAATGCAGAAAATCTGGGTGAAACAGGAAAAATGCAAAGAATGGCAGCGAAAGTATTGGGTAAAGAAACAGACCCGAAGAAATGGAGGGTTGGTTTTAATGAAAGGGCCAATCTGAAAGGACTTAGAAATCAGATAACGAAATTATTGATACTGGGAAAGAAAGGCCAATTCGTTTTAAGCAAAGAGAAAAGCCAACAGTACACAGAGCAGCTCAACCTACATTACCTACAAGACTGAAATCTCCTCAAAAAAGAGGAGTACGATACTAATGTGAGCTGGTCTGTTGAAACTTTGAGAGAGCTCTCTAAATGCCCCAAAAACCAGAGTCTACTTCATCAAGAATAATTCTAATTGGAATGTAGACCAGGTCTGGAAGAAAGCTGAAGAACATAGAAAAACTCAAGGGAATGATCAGAAAACAGGGCAAAACCGGAGTAACGAGCAGAATGAACAACAGAAACAGAATGTAGGGCAGAAGAACATAGGGGAAACAAAAGCTGACAATCCAGTTCAAGAGAGGGGAAAGATTTTTCTTGGAACATTTAAGCCAAAAGTTGAAATTATCAGTTCCCCGTTTGAATTCAAACTACCCCAAGAAGTTGAGGAAAACTGCGTAAATTCATGGAAGAATGCCATAGTGGGAAACTTCATCGGAAGAAATAAGGTGCCATTTCTAGTAACGAAAAAAACTCTAATGGAACAATTGGGGGAAAATGGTCTAGAAAAGGTAACATCAAACATTCATGACTTGTATTTTCTCAAATTCAAAGAAGGATCAGATCTCGAAAGTATTCTGATCAATGGGCACACATTTGTTGGAAAAACTACATGAAACTCGAAAAATGGACAGAAGGTATGAACCTCTTCAGCAAGCCCAAAGAAACTGTGCAAATCTGGTTCCAATTGCGCAACATCCCTCCCCACATGTATAACCCTGAAGCATTAAGTCACTTTGCGAGCCTATTGGGGAGTCCACTCTACATGGACCCAACTACAGAAAAAGGTGAGCATATGACTTATACTAGGATGTGCATTGAGATACACCCGAGATCAAATCTTCCATACCAGATGACGGTAACAGACAGAAAAGGTGAACCCACAATTATGAGAATCTCATATGAGTGGAGGATGAATAGATGCTTTGACTGTAATACATTCGAACATGTCTGTTACAAGTGCCCGAAAATAATTGAAGAAGAAAGAAAGAAGAAGATCTAGAAAGAGACAAAGACAGAGACAGAAAAGAAACAGAAAGAAGAACAAGAAATGTTGGAAAAGGAAAAGGTTGAGAATGAAAGACAGAAAATGGTTACTAAAGAATCAGTATTGAGTAAACAGAAGGATCTAGATAAGGAAGGAAATTTAGAACATGGTTTTGAAGAACAAGGGAAGGAAGACAGAGTGGTAAGAGATTCAGAATCAAAGGCTGAGAATGAAGAGGTAACAAAAAAACTTGAATTGGAAGCAAGAATCAATACCGAAGAGGTTGTGGAAAGGGAAAGTGTGGGAGAAAGCAAGAAAGGGAAAGTGGGTGAAGGAAATGGGAAAGATAAAGAAGAGGCAGCTGAATCGATTGAAACTGTACAATCTCCAATTCAAAAAAAATTTGACCAGAGAAACACAAAAATCCCAAAACAAGAAGGTAAGAAAATTAAGGAAAATACAATTCCTTATAGCCCTGCTATATGGGAAAAACAGAAAGGAAGAAAAAGTAAAGGAAGAGGAAGTAAAGCTGGAACATCTTCTTTTCATTAATGAACTTAATGACATGGAATATTAGAGGGTTAAATGACCCCATAAAAAGAAGAGAAGTTAGAAGAATAGCAGAGAAGAATGAAATCACAGTATTTGGAATTATTGAAACAAAAGTCAAACAAAGTCAAATAGAGAATGTTGCCCAAGGTTGCTTCAAAGAAGAATGAGAATTTATTCATAACTCTGATGGAATTAAAAGTAGAATCTGGGTAGGATGGGATAAAAGAAGGGTTGCAATCAAGAAATTTTTTGAAAGCAAGCAAGTTATTTTGACAGAGGTTATCAATCTGATGACAAGGGTAAAAATATTTTTTGCGGTAGTTTATGCAAGCAACTCTGGGACAGAGAGGAAGACACTTTGGAATGATTTAAGAAGAAGCATTATGGACGACGAACCATGGGTTATTATGGGAGATTTTAACGTTACAAGATTCAGGAATGAAAGAGAGCCTGAGACAGACATAACACAAGACATGCAAGATTTCAATGAATGCATTCGAGACATAAACTGCATTGAACCGTCTTTCTCAGGTAATCTATTTTCATGGTCAACTACAAGAGGGGCGGACAACATGAGAAAGAGCAGAATTGATAGAGGCCTAGTGAATGAAAAATGGGTGGAATTTTGCAACCAGGTATCTCTGATCACTGCCCTTTGAAATTCTTTTGGGAAAAGGAGAAAAAACAGAAAAGACCCTTTAAGTTCTTCAACTTCTGGATGAAAGATGAAGAATTTAATAAAATCCTTAATGAAACTTGGAACATCAGAATTAATAGAACAAAGATGTTTAGAGTTTGTGAGAAACTAAGATTACTGAAAGGGAAGCTGAATAAACTAGACCGGAAAAAATATAGTGGGATTTATAAAAGAGTAGAGGAAGCCAGAATGAAACTAGAGGAAATACAAATCAAGGCACTAAGAGCCCCAAATCTACCTTATAATAGGGAATAGGAAAAAGAGGCTCTTACGCGATTCAGAGACCTCTGTTCTAAAGAGGAAAGTTTTGCTAAGCAAAAATCTAGAGAAAATTGGCTTTCATTAGGAGACAATAATACTTCTTTCTTCTATAAAAAATGTTCATCGAGGAATTTCAGAAATCAGGTCCTAAGGCTCACAAACTCAAATGGAGATGTTTTACAGGGACAAAAAGCAATTCATGAGGAAGCAATAAGTTTCTACAAAGAGCTTATTGGAACATAAACTAGCACAACAATAGAGGACAACCAAAGATTGCTTTAACAGATTGTGCAAAGGAAAATCAGTGAAGAAAGTGGTAACAAATTGATTACAATAGTTAGTATGGAAGAAGTTAGAAAAGCTGTGTTTTCGATGAAAGGGGATAAAAGCCCAGGGCCAGATGGTTTCAACGCGAACTTCTTCAAAGAAAACTGGGAAATAGTGGGTAAAGATGTAAGCGAAGGGGTTTTGGAATTCTTCCAAAACAGGAAAATGTTGAAGCAATGGAACATCACAGTGTTGAATTTGATTCCTAAGAATTCAATTCCGGAAAAAATTCAGGACTTTCGTCCTATTTCATGTTGCAATGTTATTTATAAAATTATTTCAAATATTATTTCGCAACGTTTGAAAACAGTTATTGATAAACTTGTAGGATTAGGGCAATCAACATTTATTCCCAAACCGTCTATTTCCCATAACATCCTACTCATGCAGAGCTTATTGAATGGATATGGAAAGAAAAACATATCGCCACGTGTGGCTTTCAAAATTGACATTAAAAAAGCTTTTGACTCGATCAGATGGGGATCAATCCACGAATTCCTCCTTGCTGCAGGTTTTCCAATTATTTTCATTGATTGGATTATGCAATGTGTTTCCACTCCTCACTTTGTTGTGAGCGTGAATGGTATTCATGGAGGCTTTTTCAAGGGTGAAAGGGGAGTAAGGCAAGGAGACCCTATATCTCCTTACTTATTCATCTTAATAATGGAAATTCTTGACTGCATTTTAAAAATGCTTTTGAGAAGTCATCATTTCAAATTTTACCCGTACTGAAAAGAAGAAGCAATAACCCATATATATTTTGTAGATGATCTATTTTTTGTGGCTTATGCGGATGTTAAATCTGTTAGTATAATTAAAGAAGCTCTAACAATCTTTTCGAGTATTAAAGGTCTATACATCAATGAGGACAAAAGTCAGGCTTTCTATGGAGGGGTTAATGAAGAAAGGAAAGAAAACATTTTCAATATTATGGGAATCAAGGAAGGTGAACTACTAGTGAAATACATTGGAGTACCCCTGTCATCAAAACAACTCCGATACAATCACTTTAGACAACTGGTAGAAAAGGTTAGAAGTTCTGTTTTGGATTGGGCTACAAAAAAACTGTCTTATGCAGGTAGAATCGAGCTCGTTAAAGAGTCATTTTTGGAATTATTGGCTACTGGGCACAACAGATAGTCATCCCAAAGAAAGTAATGGCTGAACTCGATAGAATCTAATCTAATTAAATAAAGTAAAATAAGGGAATGTTCTTAGCATATTCCTAAAATATGTTTTAGCATATTTTCTAAGATAAAATCCTTGGGTTGAGAAAGTTAATGGGAAACTTTTTCTTAACATAGTATTCGAGGTCGAGCCTACCATCGAAGTCTTTTGTTGTGTACCCTCCAAAGGTGGAGCACAAGAATGGACAAGTGAAGAATGGAGCTCCGATAAATTTTCATATCGTATGACTCGGCTGTTGTTGAAGAAAAGAAAAGTATAAGAAAAAGAGAAAAGTTTTGATTTTATTTTATTAAGTTTTAGGCATAGCCTATTTATACTTACAATATTGAATTGAAAAAGAAATAAATAACGGAATAAAATCTAATCTAATTAAATAAAGTAAAATAAGGGAATGTTCTTAGCATATTCCTAAAATATGTTTTAGCATATTTTCTAAGATAAAATCCTTGGGTTGATATTATTTAGGTCCTGATTTATTGGGCTTAACGAGATTATCCAGCAAATCATCCCTTAATCTCATTACACCGCTTCAACTTGTTTGACACTGAGCTTCAAATGTATCTCGATGAACTTTATTCTCCCTAACGCCTTTGATAGGATATCAACTAGCTGTCCATCAGTGCCAACGTGGTCAATGTCCATCTTTCTTTCTTCAATGCACTCTCGGATGTAATGAAACTTTGTGTCAATGTGTTTACTCCTCTCATGATGTACTAGATTCTTGTAGAGAGCAATGGCTAACTAGTTATCAACCAATAATTTGAATTTCAATTCTTTACACCCAATTAGCTCGCCAACAAGACGACTAAGCTAGACCCCTTAATATGTCATTGTCGCCGCTGTGATGTACTCGACCTTGCATGAAGATAAAGTAACAATCTTCTACTTATTTGAAGTCCAAGTCAAAATTTTGATTACTATAAAGAAAACTATCACGGAGGTGCTTTTGCGGTTGTCAATATCGCCAACAAGATCAATGTCGATGTAGCCTATGGTTGTAAATGAATCAAATACTTTTTGATACGATTCGGTATTCGTATTGGAATTTTGATATTAATATTCGTAATTTTGTGATTCGAATTCGAATAAAAATCTTCGATTCGATTCGACTAATAAACGAATACGAATACGAATACAAAATCAAGATATTCGATTCGGTATTCGCTAATATTCGATTAAATATTCGATTATATATATATATTATATATATATATTATATTATATATATATATATATTATATATATATTATATATATTATATATATATATATATATATTTTATATATATACCAATTTATTAATTTTAATTTTACAAATATTATTTATTCTAAAACCCTAGTATATATATATATTTCTTCGGTTGAAAACTTCAAACTCACATCTAGTCATTCTGCTACTAATCACTTAAAACCTACCACCGCCTCCATCTCATCTCTTCTCCAGTCGACGTTACTTCGGTCGCCTCCGCCGCCTCCATGTAGTTCTCTTCCCTGCTCGCCGTCTTCTCCACTCGACATTACTCCAGTGATTTCTTCGGTGAGTCCTTTTCTTCTCCGGCCATGTATTTCTTGACCAGCTGTAACCCATATCTAATATGACTATTAAATATTGTATATCATTTAGAATATATATATATATTTTAGCATTTTAAGCTATAATTACATATTTGTTATGAAAGGGGGAGAAAACTATGATCGAGATAAATGATGATGAATGTGATGGTGCCTTGCGAATTAAGAATGTGAATGTTGATGGGGTGAAAGATAAGAAAGAAGGTAAAGATGATGAAGTTGAGGAAAAAGGTAAAAATGTGGAAGATGGTAAAGATGATGAAGTTGAGGAAGATAATGGGCATTTTGAAAGGAAAAAGAGAAAGAAAGTTTTCAAAGCTCATACTGAATTCATTGAAGTGATCGAAAATGATGGAAATTTTAAGTGCCAATGTATATATTGCAAAAGTCTTCTTTCTAGACCAACTGCCGGTACAACAAGTCATCTTTGGAATCACTTGAAGAGGTGCGTGCAAAAGAAAATGCACACTGAAAAGAAAAAACATTGCAATTTCATCCTATCAAATCCAAGTTTGAGATGAATCCTTTGTCAGATGGTAAATATGATCATATAAACAAAGAGAGGCCATTGCCCATTGGATTTTAATTAATGGCTTGCATTGCATTGTATTGGGAGTTGAATATTGAAATCTTAATTTGAACATTATTATTTAATTATTATTATGTAATTTTATTTAATATTGTTATATTTTATGTAAAAATATTAATTTTCAAATTTTCGAATAAATTGTAAAAAATATGTTTTAAAAAAAATCGAATCGAATACTCAAATTGAATCGAATAATACGAATATCAATTTCAAATCGAATACGAATCACATTAATTATTCGAAAAAATTTCGAATACGAATACGAATATTCGAATAGTTTTACGAATACGAATCGAATATAGTAATATTCGCTTTGATTCGATTCATTTACAACCCTAATGTAGCCTACTAATGTAGCTTCACCTCTTTCCGACTTATAAAAACACCCATAACCCAAGGTGCCTCGTACATAATGAAGTATCTTCTTTATCACAACTAAATATTGTGAACTTGGCGCCTCCATGTATCGACTAACTATGCCCACAGCATGAGCAATATCAGGCCACATGTTTACAAGGTAGAAAGACTATCGGTATGCTCTGAAACCTTATTGCATCCACAACTGTACTCCCATCATTCTTGCTGAGATAAAGTCGAAACTCCATTGGACTGTGACACGGGTTATAATCACACATTCCAGTTTTCTCTAAAAATTTCGCAACATATGCCTTTTGACACAATGTAATCTCACATTCGTTTTGACGTACTTTGATCTCCAAATAGTAACTTTGAAGAATGAAGTCACTCTTTTTAAACATTTCTTGCATTTGTGTCTTGATTGATGATGTCATGTACACTTTTTCCCGTAATAATCAAGTCATCCACATCCACCGACAAGAAAGATTGAGAGTCGCATCTTCTATAGACGGCATGCTCGAGAGGGTTTGTTGTGAAACTAAGTGAAGTAAAGGAGGCATCCATTTTTGAGTACCATGCTTGTGGTGCTTGTCGGAGCCCATATAATGCCTTACTCAACTTAAGAACTTTACCTATGTTCTTCGAATCAAAGAACTCATGTGGCTGTTCAACATAGACCTCCTCTACGAGATCACCATTCAAGAATGTTGATTTCACTTCATGTGGTGTACTTTCCACTTGCTTTGTGCAACGAGTGTGAATAACAGACGTACTATTTCCATTCTTGCTACTGGAGCAAAAATTTCCTTGAAATTCACCCCTTGGCGTTGCACATATCCTTTTGCGATGAGTCTCTAAGGGTGTTTAAACGGCCGGTTAACCGGTTAACCAGTTAAATAGTTCCGGTTATTACTGGTTTTGGCTTTTATTTTACAAACCGGTTAACTGCCCGTTAATGGTATCGGTTTAACCAGTTCTAGTTCTACCGGTTTTGGTCGGTTCTGGTCGGTTAACCGGGTTTAACTAGGAACCGATAATTCAATTTTTTTTAATTAAGAAATATATTTATACAATATATTTTTTAAAATTATTATTTGTACTTTCCTATTATACTATTCTCCGTCCTTTTTTTGTCTCTATTATAATATAATACAAATATATTATATTATAATAATATATTTTATTGATATATTTAGGAATATGTTATAAATATAATATTATTGTAACAATATAATATATTTTATAGTTATTCTATTAGGTTTTTATATGTTTCTTGAGAAAATTCAAATTCATCATGACGATTAGTCTTTGACCAACCAAGTATAAGCGAATAAGATAGAATCCCCTTCTCAACCGATAGAACAGGAAGTAAAATCGGTAAATTATAATTTATAACTTTGATTTTATGTGTTTCCGTATTGGACGTGTTGAAGAGAAAGTTAAAACATAAAGTGAAGGTTGAATTTTGAAGACATCAAATTTTAATTTGCTTAACTATTTTGATTTTGTTAATTTATAATTCCTAAAAACAATTTTACATATTTTAATGAAATTATTTCAATTTGTTTTTAATTTATTTTTGTAAAATTTTATATAGATTATAATGTTTTTTAAAAATTATTCTATAAAAATTATTTATAAAATAATTAATACAAATTATAAAATATAAAAATATATAATTAAATTATTACCGGTTTACCGGTTAAACCGTTAGAAAAATAAGGAAACCGAAAACCGAACTATTTAACCGATAAAAAACCAATTAACCGAAACCGCTAGAACCGATTAACCGGAACCGCTAGAACCGGTTAACCAATAAACTGTTAAAATAAAACCGGCTAACTATTGGTTCAGTTGGGTTACCAGTTTTCCGGTTTTTTTGCACAGCCCTATGAGTCTCGCCTTGTGCTTCACGATGTTGTCATCGGGGTCCTTTTAACTTTGAACACATATTTGAGTGCGATGGCTCGATGACCAATTGGAAGTGACACAAGCTCCCATGTCTTTTCTCAAGAATCGACTTCATCTCTTCCTACATGACATCCTTCCAAGATTAATTGGTAAGTGCCTCGTCCACGTTTTAGGCTCCTCAACCGCAAAAAACAAAGTCCACTTACTTCAACATTAACGACCTCATTAGTAGGATTGTAGATGTCTTCAACCCATCAGTAACATCGAGGTTCTGAGTCGGTGTTGAGGGTGTCATCATGTGTTGGCGGTGTGGCCCACTAGTTATACCACAAATTAAGCATGGACATTTGTGGCTCTAGTTCCTATGCACTAGATTCAGGCGACGAAACACTAGTCTATATGGGATAGACCATAGTGCATATAGCTGGTGTTTTTTCCATCTCCGTGCTATCAACTATCTCCTAATTCCAGCATGATGTTCCTCGAAAACAACGTCTTTAATCTCGTATAACTACTTCCCTTCTAGATCATACACCCGATAGGCTTTCGCTCCCTCTTCGTAGCCCACTAGTACCCCCGACATTGAGCGACCCGCGAGTATGTGAATGCCCGGAACAAAATTCTTCACATGTGCTACGCAACCAAAAGTCCTCAAAAGGTGTACTTTAGGCTTCCTTTTGTTCCAAGCCTCGTAATGACTCTAATGATCTATCATACAACATCTCAGAACAACTTAAGAAAATAACGAGGTTGGTTATATATGGATCTGGAGTAGATAATGATTATTCTCATTCACCGGTCTTCAAATTAGACCATGATCTTTTGATCATAAACAATGACTCAAAGTCCCAAGACTACAACTAAATCTTAGACTCCAGGTTAATACCCATAGAAGAAGAATTTTAGCATCTACTAAAGCTAGTGTGTCAAACATCTAAGGTAAATCACGGGAGATAGTGAAATATCTCTAAAAAACTTGAGCACAAAATTAGGACATGATCTCTTAATAATAAAAAATGACTCTATGTCTAAAGATCACGGTCAATGCTAGACTCTAGAACGATTCTTGTGGATGAAGAATCTCAATGTCTACTCGAGCTAGTGAATTAAATATTTTAGGTAAATCATGAAAGACATCAAAGGATCTTTCAAAAACCTTAGCATAATTATTTTTTTGGCCTCGGTTAAGGCAAAGCCTAAAATTGCATATCCGAATAATTGTTTAGTTAGACGCATGCCTATGCCTAAAATAAAATGATGAATAATATTCTTTAAAAATGGTCAAAAGTGTAAAGTAAAAATTGTCAAGTGGCAGGCATGTGAGACATAGCGCAAGAGTCATTTTTTATGTGTAACCAAGCACCGAACCAAGAACGAAATTTCTAAAATGTATTTGAACACGCAAAATATTATTCTTTCCTAATTTATTGAATAGTAAATTAGGTGGTGAATCTAAAAAAAATCAAAACTAGTCTAAATCGACGATGTTAAATGCACTCTAACCAAGCCTACCATTTTGGTTCCTTGTCTCACTCAAATGGAAGGTAAATTATGGGACGCGACTATCGAGTAACGAAAACCCTTCTCAGAAAAAATCGATTTTTTGCGTTACACCATGATTCATATATTTGTCTTTTTTTAAGATAAATATTATACTAATGGATCAAGTGGGAGAATGTAAGATTTAATTTCATGTAACAAATAACATGTAATACACATTAAGGTATAAATTATTCTATTTTATATTGCAACCTTTGGAATTACACATTGAATATAGGAGGTTATTTTCCATTATGATATTGAATGTATTTTAATTTATTGTAATTAAATTTACACATTAAATTGTATGGTTACAATAATCTCCTTAATGTTATTTTAAGGGAATATTTTATATTAAACAAATAAGTCTTTAAAGCTAAGGTGTAGATGAATCTCTAAGGACTCTTAGACGTTTGGTTAAAGACTTTGTTCGTGGGAGAAACTCTAAGGTTCATCGTGACAAGCAATGATTGAAGGTAAGTGCTCGATTCGATAATGCTTCCGCTTCTCGATTTAATATTCATAAAGATTTTAGAGACATTAAAATGATTTTATTTTAAAGATTTTGCAACAGGTTCTCCCCAACCACCGTCCTAAACTTAAGTGATCAATTAAAGTTGTTGACAATATTTTTTTCATTTAAAAAAAAGTGTTGATAGTGTTTTCCATTTTCCATGTTTATCATAAAAAAATTACAAACTAGAGAATGAACATAATTTATACTAGTCACATAAAATGATTAAATGAACGAACGTAAATATTAGTAGAACATGTGTTATGTGTTGATGATTATAGAAATGAATTTATGGGTGGGTTACCGATTACTATAAAATAAGGTGTGTTGTTTCGATTATTTGTTAATTAGTTTCCTTGAGTATGAGAATCACAAATAAAATCATGAACATACTTTGTTTGATGGACTTCATAGTTTGAATGTTTGTGCAATTTTCTAACTACGCAAATGTTTCTTTGTTATCCTGCAAATTATTATTGGAGGATGTTGCTCAAAAATATTAGTTAGGGACAAAACATGCATTTTTATATATCCTTTTAGAATCCTTAGGGCATGGTAGTAGAATAGAGTATTAATGTCTCATGTTATATGTTATTTTTCTACTCAAATGAAATGTATATTACGAGATAGATTTTATTTTATCCTTTACTGTATATTACATGATAAACTCAATGTTCTTTGTATCATATTTATTTTTTTAACTTTTTAGAGATCAAACAATATTGTTGAAGAGTTAGATTTTGTAGTGGTGTAGAAGAAAGGTATTCTTAATATCATAGTTATTTGACTTATTCATGTTGGTTTGAAGTGAATGTAAGTAGTTTCATTGTCTTAATTTGTTATATACGCCCTTTGTGTTTCGAGTATAAAGATGTTATGTTTTATGTTTCATTTGATGATATTTATTTGGCTAGATTTTCAACATTAGTTAGTTGTTAAAATGATTAGATTAAATTATATATTATTATATTTTGAATATATATTTTCTAATTGATTTAAACTTGTGTATAATTGGTTTGAACTTTAGTACAAATTAGATATCGAGGTTGAGACGAATTAGAAGCTACATTGTTTATGTTTTTCTTATATAGTTATGAATAAATTGGTTAATTTAACCATTTTGGATTTGTTGCAATTACATTCGAAGTATGATAGCAAATTACTATTCTCACTGTTATCGTGAAAACATGTGTTTCAGGTAAAATAACATATTACAAAGAAAAAAAATGCAAAAACTTTATTGTCATAAAAATATTCTAAGTTATTTAGATATAGTTGTTTGCTAAACATCGTTATCGTCTGCAAGACTGCAACATTGTTGTCTGGAAATGAAGTAGAATAGTTACGTCGTGATTTATGAGTCGTCATTTATGAATGAAGCTGAATAAGTAATCTGAAGATGGAGGTGAGAGATTTTCCCACAATAAAATTTAGAAAATAAAAAATATATATACCACATATAGGATAAATTTGTGAATATTTTTAACAAAAATTAACCGTGTTATAACATTTTAAATGTTTAGAGAGTAAATTTAAACAGAAATAAATGACTAAGGAGTAATTTCAAATAAGATCATGTATAAAGAGATTTTAAACTAATATAAATTTACATGAATTACTTAGTATACTTATATATATTAAAATAGTAAAAATTAGAGTAATCTCCTTTAACCTATATTTGTAACTTATGAAAAATTATGTTATCTGTGGATGGAAAAAACCATATTACTTTCTTTTATTCGATATTTGTTACTTTAACATTTTCCTTTTGAACTATTATCTGGTTAATTTATCTCAAACTTAATTATCTATTGGCGGAGAAAATTAGAATATTTTCCTTTATCCGATATCTGTTACTTTAATATTTTCTCTCTGAACTGTTTTTCTGGTAATTCATGAAAAACTATGTTATCTATGACGTAGAAAACTAACTGTTTTTCTTTATCTGATATGATATTTGTTACTTTAACATTTTCTCTCTTAAATATTTTTCTGCTTAATTTATGAAAACATATGTTATCTGTGGGCAGAAAAATTAGAATACTTTCCATATGATATTTCTTACTTTAACATTTTCTATCCAAGCTGTTTTTTCTGTATCTGAAATTTGCTACTTCAACATTTTTCTTGTGAGCTGTTTTTTGGGTAATTTATGATAAATTTTATTAATTATGGACGGAGAAAAGTAGAGTATATGTCTTTATCAAATATGTGTTACTTTAACATTTTCTTTCTAAACTATTTTTCTGGTTAATTTATGACAAATTATGTTATCTACAACAGAGAAAATTAGAGTACTTTTCTTTATCCGATACTTATTACTTTATCATTTCCCTCTGAACTGTTTTTCTATTTATTTATGAAAAAATATATTATATATTTGAATTGTTTTCAGGTTAATTTATGACAAATTATGTTATCTATGATTGAGAAAACTAGAGTACTTTTCTTTATTCAATATTTGTTTTTCTTTACCTAATATTTCTAGTTAATTTATCCGTGAGCAGAGAAAATTACAAAACTTTCCATCTGATATATATGTTATTTTAACATTTTCCATCTGAGTTGGTTTTTCTTTACCTAATATTTTTTATTTAACCTTTTTTATGTGAGCTGTTTTTTGGAGTAATATATGACACGTTATATTATTTATGGATGGAGAAAACTAGATAAATTGTCTTTATATGATATTTGTTACTTTAACATTTATCTCTGAACTGTTTATCTAGTTAGTTTATGACAAATTATGTTATTTATATGCGGATAAAATTAGAATAGTTAACTTTATCTAACATTTGTCATTTTAACATTTTCTCTGAGCTGTTTTCTGAGTAATTTATGTCTGTTGATGGCGATGTGTCTTACCTGTACAAGGAAAACTGTCCAACTGAATCTATGTACAGAGAAAATTAGAGTACTTGTCTTTATCCGATATTTGTTACTTTAACATTTTCTCTTTAAACTGTTTTTCTGGTTAATTTATGACAAATTATGTTATCTACGATGGAGAAAACTAGAGTACTTTTCTTTATCCGATATTTGTTACCTTAATTTTTTCTCTCTGAACTGTTTTTTGGTTAATTTATGACAAATTATGTTATCTATATGATTGAGAAAACTATAGTATTTTTCTTTATCCGTTATTTGTTGATGTAACATTTTTCGTCTGAACTGTTTTTTTGATTAATTTATGACAATTTATGTTATCTATGATTGAGAAAATTAGAGTATTTTTCTTTATTCGATATTTGTTACTGTAATATTTTTTTGTCTAAACTATTTTTTGGTTAATTTATCTTTAAAAATTACTATACTTTCCATCATATATTTGTTTATTTAACATTTTTTATATGAGTGTTTTTTTCTTTACCTGATATTTGCTATATCATATATTTCTGTGAGTTATTTTTTCTTAGTAGTTTATGACATATTATGCTATTTATGGACGAAAAAACTAAAGTACTTATCTCCATATGATATTTGTTACTTTAACATTTTACCTTTCACATTTTACCTTTGTTAATTTATGACATATTATACAATTGAGTACACGGGGTTGTGTCATATTCACTGAGTTGTCTCTCATGCATGTTATGTAATATTGGCCAACTCTCTCTTACATTGTTCTTTCCCATATTTTAACCCACTCACATACTGTCCATCTCTTACACCTCCCCTCTCAGATGGCTGCTACTTCGATAGATCCTCTGATCATGTGTAGAATAATTGGGGATGTGGTGGATCTATTTGTGCCCACAACCGCCATGAATGTCTACTATGGAACCAAGCATGTTACTAATGACTGCAGCATCAAGCCTTCCATGGCTTTCAATCCCCCAACTGTCACCATTTCTGGATTGCCTAATGAGCTTTACACATTGGTAATGATTTCTCTATCTACCTTTTATTTGATTAATCTTTTTTTGGGTATTTGAGTTAGTGCATGTGGAATTCTTTTTATTCCAAACATCAAAATTATATTTACTAGAAAGTCTACTTTTTTTTTGGTTAGAAAAATGATTTTGTATAGATTAGGCACACGAATCAATTAAACAATTTTCCGTTACTAAATTAAACATTAAAAGTCTAACCATCGATCTGAGTAACAAATAAAGTTGTCGACTTTGTTTTAGAGGTTACCGCAATCATTTGAATTTTAGGTTAAGCGAGATTTTGGGTTTTTCTGTTAGTTTTCGATTTCAACTTTTACTTGCACGTTTGTTGGCTTTTGACCTGAGATTTTATACCTTACAAGTTTTTTATTTATTTTTTAAGTAGGTAATACCCACTTTTAGAGTTTTAAGTTTACAACAATAAAACTAATTGCAAGTTACAAAATTCTATTTTGTAAAATGACATACAGGGTAATAATATAAAATAATAAAATAATTAAAAATTAAAAATAAATACTATTTAATTTAATAAATTAGGTGATTTGATCTAAGAAAATAAAAAAAAATGAATGTAATGATGTAACTATTAAATTTGTAAAATAAATCAATCCAACTTTCTCTTATAAAGTTAAATAACAATGCTCAATATATTATATATTATTCTACTTGAATATAATGTTATGACATGCACTGAAATGGACCACTTAGACATGCATTCATTAATCAATTAATGGTCAATAAGTGATAACTAATGAACAATGCAAACCCACATGTCATTTTTTTATATTATTTTAATTCTACTTTTTGGCATGCATGATCAGATAATGACAAATCCAGATGCGCCAAGTCCTAGCTAGCCCTATTTCTCTTTCATATATTTTTTTTTCAATATACTAAATAATGAGGACTCAAAACATTTTAAACCTATTTTGTAAAGTTAAATTTACAAATCTAATTAATCATGCATATATAGTAAGCTTATTATTTTGATGATAAGATAAAATTTAATCCATGATAATTTAAAATAAATTAGAAATATATATTTTAAATGTTTAAAAATTTTGTATTATCACAAATATGACTTGTTAAGTTGTTACTAACACAAATCTTGTCTATACTTGGAGCTGGTTTGATATAATTTTGACTTATGATTTCTTGAGAATTAATTTACCTATTTTTTTTAGAAATTCTCTACCTATCATATCATTCTAAATATTAAATCACTTATTTGATCAATTACAAATAATAAAATATTCATATTTTATTTTATTTTTTATTAATTTTAAGTATAAAAATAATATAATATTTTAGCAACTAAACGATTTAAACTCAAATAATTTACATTTTTAATCAAACAAGATTTGTTATACAAAATAAAATAAAAAAACTCTTAAATAATCAAAGATCAAACAAGCTCTATGTCTTGAACATTTTATTTAACAAGTATTCTATTAAGATTTGTTTTAATAAGAACATGCTAACTACATCTTTCTACAATCAAAATGCATTCAACATTAAAGGAGCAACAAAAGCTACAATCAAAATACATTCAACATTAAAGGAGCAACAAAAGAAGTAGGTGATAATATATTAAGCCTTACAAACCCATATAATATTGTGATAGACTCTTTTGGGTATACAAAACCACTTGGGGATGCCTGTTTTGAGGATACTTCTTCCCTCCGGAGTGAGGGCAAAATATTAATTTTTTTAAATGATTGTTTTGTCCCTTCCATGTGAGGAGAACAGGGGTCCACAACAGAGGATCCAATCTCAATGATTCAGCAAAGTGTTTTTTATTAGACAAGGTTTAATTTATATAGTAAAAAGAGTTCAACAATTTCATGTATACTAATGTTTCCTTTTATCCTTTCAGCAATGTGTCCAACATTCCCGGAGGTACCAATTCGGGTCAAGGTGCGTTAATTTCGTATTACGTAACCTTAAAATGTAATTATCTAACTAAACATTGAGGTCCCGTTGTTAAGATTCAAACTCATAAATTTAAAAATATGAATTCTTGCACACACCCACTAAACTATGAGTAAACTAAAAATGCAGGAAAAGAGATAGTGCCATACATGACGCCTTGTCCAGCTGTTGGAATTCACCGTTATATCCTAATACTATTTAGACAATCCATATATGTGGACCAAACTATTGAGAAGCCAAATATCATAACCAGAGCCAACTTCAATAATAGAGCTTTCTCTAATCACCTATATGCTTGGGGTTCCGGTTGCAACTGTTTACTTCAATGCACAAAAGGAACCCATCAACCAACGAAAGAATGTCTAAGTTATTTCATCTTCTCCTTGAATAAATATATATATTATCATGCATGAACTTAATTACTATATTAAGACATCTATCTATGATCGGTCGATCTATCTTTAAAAATAAGAATAATTGAAGTGGGATGTATATTTGTTCATTTCCTTCTTTGACTAAGTACACCTTTATATCCATTTCCCTTTTGTCTTTAATAATTTTGTGATGTGCTTACTTATTTGTTATGATGTAGTACTCTCCTTCTCTTATTCACTTGTAATTATGGTATGAAAAAATAAATAGGTAAAATCGAGATGAATACATGTAGATGACGGCATGATCTCAATAGTACCTGAAAAAAATGAGATAGATCAAAGTTAGGAAAAATTTATATATTTCAAACAGGCCTTAAGCTATTATTCTTGTATATTATTATTGGAAAATATTTATTTAGCGATTTTATAATTTCTTGGATTTTTATAATTAATTAAAGGGTTTCGAAATACAATTAAGTCGAAAATACAAAATAAACCAGCAACCATGTTCACCTAGTCAACCAAACTAGATATATCCTCATGCACGACCAAATTGAAGAATGAGTTGCTTTGGTTAGACGGCTTAAGGAACGAAAGTTGTGAGTTTTAGTCTTGTCAATGCATTTGATTTATTTGATTTTTTCTGGAATAGAGATAAGGATACAGGCTGGATTTGAGACTGATGAAGAAAAAAAGGCCCATTGGCGGCGGATGTCCAACAGCAGACCTTGAGTTTGATACTTTAGATGATCGTCTTTTCCTTTTTTTTTCTTTTGGGTTGTATTTTTCACAATGACCTACCTGTTCTTATCCAAACAGCAGCTAGCCAACCAAAATGAAATGATCATAAGTCATACCTCTTAAGTCTTAATAATTCTCAAACAATATCTAACACAATTAAAAGAACAAACATACCATTTCATAAACATCAACAATACAACAACATCAAGACTTATTCATTGCAACTTGAACAAATTCCTCCAACCAAACTTAGAAATTGACATATGAGGATAATCAATAGGATTAAAGGAACATGTTAACATCACTGATCTACCTTTTCATCAACATTGCATCTTGATTCTTACAAAAATTTGATAAACACATTGAAACCTCAAAACTTTATAAATCGTTTTAAAGATCAACTTAACGTTCATAAACATACTAATACCATATTTATCACTCGATTGTGAATCAAAATAACTCAAACAGAGGCCATGAAGATGATTTTCATCATCAATAGATTTCATTAAATTTGGCTTTTCAAATTTAGTAGGAATATAGTGGACTCAACTCAGCCAAAAGATTAAAAACAACATTTATGGCATATTCATATCATACAAACAATGAAACACAGAAAATCTAAGCATTATGAACTCAATTTTAAGTAGGTGTAGTTTTCATTAGAACATTGCATTATAGTATAAGTGAAGACTTTCCCTTAGGTTTTGAAGTTTCAAAACAATCCTAACAAGCTTTTAGAAATCCTTTCTAGCCTTACACCACTAGTAAAAAAAAGGTCAATTAGCGAGCAAACAAAGCGATTTGTCTAAACCATTATCAATTTGGGTTAATTATTATAGTTTGATTTTAAGGTTGTCTTTTTTATATTGTATTTTTATCATTTTTTACTAATTCACATTTAAAATTATTATTTAAAAAAACAAATTCTCTTAAATTTGTTATTTAAGTTACGTAAATTATTACTTATTATTATAATGAGATTTTTTTCAACACAATTTATTTTGTCAAAGATTTACCCAAAAGTGTATTACATATAAAATTATTACTAATTAATTTTTTTTTCAACATCATCACAAAAATTGATTTTTATAAACTTTTATTAGAAATACTAAAAAAATTCATTAAAACTAACGCCCACCATAGGAGTCGAACCCATGACCATAAGGTTATAATAATATAACTCAAATATAATAGCGATTGTACAATGACCAATCACAATTACCTTTATAATAGCGATTGGTACATTGACCAATCGCTATTTCTTATTAAAACCATTTTTAGCCCGAGAGCCTCCCCAACTCCCCGATTATCTCTCTCCTTTAGCCGATTTTCTTCTCCTCTCTGTCGTTCTTTCTGCGCGCCGACAGATCATTCAAGATCCGTTGAAGATCGATAAAGTTTCCCTTTCTCCGCCATTCTTCCTTCGCTCTCCTCCCGATCCAAGCCCTTTCTTTGTCATTCTTCCTACGTCCAAGATTTGTTCAAGATCTATTTATAGGTAAATATTTTATTGCATCTAGTCTACGCTGACATTCTCTTTTTGTTCGATAAGGATTTAATAGAGAAGACTATACACATTTCCTTCCAATTGCTTTGTGGATTTGTATTCTAAGGCGTTGTTAAGTATGCAATGAAAATGAAGAAATATTGATAACTTGTTTGGGAGCTGCAGTATAGCATTGAAAATTTGGGACAAATTTTCTAAAAGCCTGGAACTGATCAGTTTCCCGAAGGAATGGAAAGAAAATCAAAGAAGAAACACTTCTTAAAGCCAAAGGAAACAGATTCACAACAAACGTATTCAAGTGCGGGTTTGGAGCAGTAGTTTACAACATTTGGCATGAACGTAATGCGAGAGTCTATGGCAGAACCCGCATAAGTGTTATAAAATTATGGAGAGACATAGTCTCAGATTGTGGCGCACTTGCGAGAATGTAGAGAAAAGTTCCAAGTACGGAGCAATATTGGAATATCAGCAAGTTTTGGAATTTACCGTTTACTGAAATCATTAGAAACAAAAACATTGTAATTAGATAGTTCATTTGCATTTTTTAATTTTATTCAGAATGATATGACTTCAAAATCATTCTAGGTCTGTCTAGAATGATCTCTTAAACTCGTGATTTTTTTCCGTTCTTGGTAATTTTTAATGAACTTACGCTAAGTTGTTTTTCCAAAAAAATAGTATGTGATATGTATAACTTATTTCTGATTGAACCTTGCAAATTGATATCAGTTGATCGACTATTTCCTTTAACTCTATCAACCATTCAATATAAGCACCGAATTTTCTTTATATGTTAATGATTGAGAAAAAATATCAAGTTATGTTATATGAAGTTTAAGAGCGGTCAACTTATGTTAGTATGAAGATTCATTAGATAGATCTGATCTAGTTGCTTTATCAAATTAACTTAGAATATTCCATTTGCCTTGATATTCAAAAAATCCACAAATTTCCAAATGATTATAATCTTATACATCTTCCCCTCCTCCCAGGTACACGACATTATACATATTGTTGTTTGTTGCTACACTTGCTCAGTATTTTCTCACTACATACACTTCCCACAAAAAATATCTTAGTCAATCATTTTGTACGTATTTCATCCTTTTAAAAGTGCTTAACAACAGTATTTCTAACATTGTAACATTTTGTTGTTGCAATGTTCATAAGAACTTTATGCAGTGTTTGACCTACTCATTTTGGAATTCTAATTGTTCCTAACTTGTTCTTTAATTTTATTTGTTTTTGGTATAGTTCTAGATTGAGGAGCTGTTAAAGACGTGTTTTCCTCGCGCCACCTGATTTTTTTTTTAATTTAAGACCGGAATTTCCTTGAATCCAGGTATTTAAACTTAAATTCTTAGGTCATAGTTGAAATTGCTAATAAAAGATTATGAGCATGATTTGATATTGGATTTAGGTTTTGATAGATGTTGATTTAGGTTTGGATAGACATTGATTTAGGTTTTGACATGACATTGATTTAGGTTATGATATGTATTTTTGATAAATTTGACTTTTTGATACATTTTCTAAAAGGGTCGATTTTTGGCGTTACAACTTTTTTAGCGACTCTACTACGGATTAATCGATGCTTAACTTGAATAATATTTTGGTAATTTTTAAGAATATTATTCTTACAACTTTAACAAAAAACAAATCTAATCCAAAATAATAAATAAAGGGGAAAATGGTACATCACCCAAATTCGTCTTTCTACATGCATTGGTTCTAATTTTGGGCACATCGCTCTATTATTTTGAGGTAGTACATGATGTGCGTGGTGCGACATCATATGTACACCTATAGTATTATGTAAAAAGATTATTTAATGGGGAATGGAAACCTATTCCAAATTTGATGGATATTCCGTAAGTTTAACTTAGGTCCTTGGATCGATCCTCACTTCCATATTTTAGTGAGTTTGTCTTTTAGAGGTAGCACTAAAGACGGGGTAGAAATTCCCGATTGAGGGTATGCTTTTATATTGATAGCTTCGCTTGACATGTTGGGGAGCTAACTTTCTTTTATGATTTTACATAGACACGAAAACCAGATCATTACTCCCAAGACTCATCGTTCGTCGTGCACAAGTAATATAACCACGCATGTTTCCTTTATGTGTCGACTATACTTATGTAAATACGTGTATGCATTATAGTTGAGATAAAAGTCCATGAATACATTCTAAATTTTTTTAAAAATAACATGTCTTGTGTTTTTCTATAGTGTTTTTCTTATAAGTAGATCTACGTTCGACGACACAACTCTTATTCTAGTTCTAGGAAGAGGCTAGGACTTGGCTAGCCTCATCTCTCAAAATTCTTCTCGCCAGAATCTTCAAATATTGATTTCTAGAGGAAGAACTACGAGCCAATTCTTCGGAAGAGTTCTTTGTCGTCTCTTTGTTTCAGCGAAGGATCGATCGAAGCTTTAGAAGATGATGAGAGCTCATGGGTTTTTCATGGAGCCAACGCTTTGATGAACAACGAGTTATAGAAGGTAATTGTCGTTCGATTTCCAGATCTTTAGATGAATCATCCTTCGATTCCTCTTTTCTTCATTCATGTGTGTCAAAATGTCTCAGTCAGGTCTTCAGCAGGTAAGCGAGCCTCCGTAGTGATGAACTCCACTCCTCGAAGACATCGGCGAGGTCAGATGAAGTCCATTGGGAAATCCAAAGTCCAGATCGTAAGACAATATCCGTCTCTATTCTTCGACGTTGAATTCCAGTAGCATCCAAGCTGGGGCTAGACGACGACGAGGACGAAGCTGATTCTGAGACGACCTCTGTTGTTTAGTGTTTAGGTGAGGAAACTCTCAAAGCATCCATGGTATCGGGAACTAGTGAAGGTCGGAAGTAGACAATGAGAAAAAAGATGAGGTACTGTAGCTTTTCTTCTTTGTTATTTCCAATTCCTTGAAGTTCCGAGGTGCATTCAATTTGATCCTTAGACTTCTCAAACTTGTAAATATGCCTGAAAACTTTAAATCTGAATTAATTCTTTAATTTAAATTAATTCTATAATTCTGAATTAAATTGGACCACCAAATTTTCATTACATTTAATTTTGACCCCAAATTTTAAAAATATAAAATTAAATAAATTTTAAAGTCCTGTTTGTTTCCAAATGTAAAAAAAACGACACTTAAATTATGATTCAAGCGTCCAAACAATTTTTAAAATTCTTCAAATTATCTCAAAAAATTTAAAATATTATTTACTTCAAATATAAATTTTTCTGACATTTTTAGGGCTTGTTTGAAAAAATCCGGAACTTCGAGATGTTATAACTTGAGTTTTATGAGTCAAAAAATCATGAAATTAAAAAAATAGCTTCTTAAAAATATTTTCACTACCATAAAAATTTTATGAATTTTTGAAACGTATTTTCTTATATGGAGTTCAATAACTCCAAAAATTCCAAACTCGATTCCTATGAGCTTTTAAAAATAGTTTTGATCATCGTGTGATGTTTCATAAATTTTGGAAAACATTTTTAAAATGACTCGTTTTAACGTGTTATATTCGAGATTTTCTCAACTTTGAACATTTTAAAAGGGAATCATTTAGGACTTTTGATAAATTTATTCTTTCTTCTTCATTTTAAAAGAATAAATTTCTAATATCTGATATGAATCCTCATCCTCCACAATCATGATAATTTTTTCTCGAGAACCGTGCCCTGCTCTTCTTTTCTTTCACCTTGTCTATGACTCATGAATAGGATTATGACCTTTTGTAAAATGGTTAAGATTTTCTCACACGAGAAATAGAGTTCTAAACTCAAAACGAAAATGTAACAATCCTTCAAACATTAACTGGTTGATTACTTATGAGTAGAGATTTTCTGTGAATACAAGCGCATAGGACATATTGTTGTAGGCCATTTCTTAATACGTAACCAAACACCAGACTCTTAAAACAAATCTCTGATTTTCTTTTCTTTAGTTTCTTTGAGAATAAAACTAAAGTGATGACTTTAAAGTCAATTAAATCGATACATCCGCGAATGGATCAATTTAAAAATTGTCGGGTCAGTTCAAAAGGCCTATGCTAGAGAACTCTATTTTTGGTTCTTCATCCCTCTCCACTTTTTATGGGATGTAGAGGAAGGTAATCCAAGGGGTTCTTTAACATATATTTCTTTATCACACAAAAAATGGCATTTTTAAAAACAGTGCATGAGTCAAACCTACTATAAAATATATATATTTATATATATTTATATATATATATATTTTTATTTTTATTTATTTAAATACTATTAATAAACCAAACAAATTAAATTGAATTTAAATGAATTTCATCTTAATTTTAATTAATTTTGTTTATCTTTTGGTTTTGGCAAATATATAATATATATATATATATATAACAGAACAAAAAGTCTTAGGCACGGATACCCAAACCCCAAAAGAATTCAAACAAGCAGGGCCTAGGCAACAGCTAAGCACCCAGACCCCTCTTTCCCTTTCATCTCCGCCTGTCCATCTCCTCTGTGCTGATGCTCCTTAACACCATAGGTAAAAAAACATTCGGAAAAATCTAGTTGCTGGTATCAAAAGACAAACAAGGACGGAGACGCGAGGATCACGAAACCACGAGGAAACAGTTAGATAAAAAGATCGAGGGAGGGAGAAAAAGGAAGGAATAGAGAGAGAAAAGGATGAGCGGCCATTGTTGATGTTCTTGAAGCTTTTGCTGCATTTCTTAGTTTTGGAGTTGGAGATCTCCATTGCACGTGGTATAAATTGCAAATTGTTTTGAAGCAATTTGCAAACTATGTAAGCACACAAATCACTTTCATTCTTAATGTAGCTTCATAATTTGTTTCCTTTAAAAAAAACGACTGTAAAAAATAGTTTCATTTAGTGTTTATTTGTTCAATGTTCGATTTTATAATGTCCTTTGTTCAGCGTGTGATGATTCTACATAGTTTTGGATCATTCAAATGAACTAAAAATAAATAAATGATTTCAAAATTTCCTTACAAGATGGTTATCTATATGTGTTTCAGTTTTTAGTCTGAATTGTTGCTGGCTTGTTTTGAATATGGTAATGATTTTTTTAATGGACTAAGTGGGAGAATGTAAGATTTAATTTCATGTAACAAATAAAATATAATACACATTAAGGTGTAAATTGTCCTATTCAATAATGTGTACAAATTAATTTATTGAAATTAATTTGTATATTGCAACATTTGGAATTACACATTAAATGTAGGAGGTTATTCTATATTATGATATTTAATGTATTTTAATTCATTCTCCATAATGTTATTTTAATGGAGTAGTTTATATTAAAAAAATAAGTCCTTAGAGCTATTTGATGACAATAACTCTATAAATATAATTTATTATCTTTAGAGGTCCCTAAGCCTATTTCTTTTATTAAGAATTTGCACCATTGAGTGTTAAGAAAGATAAAAGGTTTAGAAGAATCTCTAAGGACTCTTGGACGTTTTGTTAAAGAATTTAAAGAGTCGGATTGTGGGAGAAATTCATCACCGATTATCTAGTGACAATCAATGGTTGGAGGTAAGTGCCGTTTGTGGGAGAAATTCATCACTGATTATCTAGTGATAATCAATGGTTGGAGGTAAGTTCTCGATTCAATTACACTTTCACACTTTCGCTTTTCGATTTAATATTCGTCAGGATTTTAGAATCATTAAAATGATTTTGTTTTAAAGATTTTCAACAGGTTCTCCCCAACCACTCGTAAAACTATGTAACAAAAAAAAAGTTAATGACAATATTTCTCTTCATTTGAAAAAAAGTATTGATAGTGTATGGTTTTCCATTTTCCATATTTATAATAAAAAATTTGCAAACTAGATAATGCACATAATTTATATTGATCACATAAAATGATTAAATGAAAGAAAATAAATATTAGTAGAACATGTGTGATGTGTTGATGATTGTAGAGATGAATTTTTGGGTGGGTTATCGATTATGATAAAATAATGTATGTTGTTTAAATTATTTGTTAATTTGATTTCCTTGAGTATGAGAATCGCAAATAAAATCATGAACATATTTGTTTGATGGACTTCATAGTTTGAATGTTTGTGCAATTTTCTAAGTACTCAAATATTTCTTTGTTATTTGCAAATTATTATTGGAGGATGTTTCTCAATAAATATCAGTTAGGGACAAAACATGCATTGTTCTATATCCTTTTAGAATCCTTAGGGTTCTAGAATAGAGTATTAATGTCTCACATTATATGTTATTTTTCTATTCAAATGAAATGCATATTATTAGATGGTTCTGATTTTAACCTTTGTATGACATGATAAACTCAATGTTCTTTGTATCCTATTTTTTTTTCCATCTCCGTGCTATCAACTATCTCCTAATTCCAGCATGATGTTCCTCGAAAACAACGTCTTTGGTCTCGTATAACTACTTCCCTTCTGGATCATACACCCGATAGGCTTTCGCTCCCTCTTCGTAGCCCACTAGTACCCCCGACGTTGAGCGACCCGCCAGTATGTGAATGCCCGGAACAAAATTCTTCACATGTGCTACGCAACCAAAAGTCCTCAAAAGGTGTACTTAAGGCTTCCTTTTGTTCCAAGCCTCGTAATGACTCTAATGATCTATCATACAACATCTCAGAACAACTCAAGAAAATAACGAGGTTGGTTATATATGGATCTGGATTAGATAATGATTATTCTCATTCACCGGTCTTCAAATTAGACCATAATCTTTTGATCATAAACAATGACTCAAAGTCCCAAGACTACAACTAAATCTTAGACTCCAGGTTAATACCCATAGAAGAAGAATTTTAGCGTCTACTAAAGCTAGTGTGTCAAACATCTAAGGTAAATCACGGGAGATAGTGAAATATCTCTAAAAAACTTGAGCACAAAATTAGGACATGATCTCTTAATAATAAAAAATGACTCTATGTCTAAAGATCACGGTCAATGCTAAGACTCTAGAACGATTCTTGTGGATGAAGAATCTCAATGTCTACTCGAGCTAGTGAATTAAATATTTTAGGTAAATCATGAAAGACATCAAAGGATCTTTCAAAAACCTAAGCATAATTTATTTTTTGGCCTCGGTTAAGGCAAAGCCTAAAATTGCATATCCGAATAATTGTTTAGTTAGACGCATGCCTATGCCTAAAATAAAATGATGAATAATATTCTTTTAAATGGTAAAAAGTGTAAAGTAAAAATTGTCAAGTGGCAGGCATGTGAGACATAGCGCGAGAGTCATTTTTTATGTGTAACCAAGCACCGAACCAAGAACGAAATTTCTAAAATGTATTTGAACACGCAAAATATTATTCTTTCCTAATTTATTGAATAGTAAATTAGGTGGTGAATCTAAAAAAAATCAAAACTAGTCTAAATCGACGATGTTAAATGCACTCTAACCAAGCCTACCATTTTGGTTCCTTGTCTCACTCAAATGGAAGGTAAATTATGGGACGCGACTATCGAGTAACGAAAACCCTTCTCAGAAAAAGTCGATTTTTTGCGTTACCCCATGATTCATATATTTGTCTTTTTTTAAGATAAATATTATACTAATGGATCAAGTGGGAGAATGTAAGATTTAATTTCATGTAACAAATAACATGTAATACACATTAAGGTATAAATTATTCTATTTTATATTGCAACCTTTGGAATTACACATTGAATATAGGAGGTTATTTTTCATGATGATATTGAATGTATTTTAATTTATTGTAATTAAATTTACACATTAAATTGTATGGTTACAATACTCCTTAATGATATTTTAAGGGAGTATTTTATATTAAACAAATAAGTCTTTAAAGCTAAGGTGTAGATGGATCTTTAAGGACTCTTAGACGTTTGGTTAAAGACTTTGTTCGTGGGAGAAACTCTAAGCTTCATCGTGACAAGCAATGATTGAAGGTAAGTGCTCGATTCGATAACGCTTCCGCTTTTCGATTTAATATTCATAAAGATTTTAGAGACATTAAAATGATTTTATTTTAATGATTTTGCAACAGGTTCTCCCCAACCACCGTCCTAAACCTAAGTGATCAATTAAAGTTGTTGACAATATTTTTTTCATTTAAAAAAAAAGTGTTGATAGTGTTTTCCATTTTCCATGTTTATCATAAAAAAATTACAAACTAGAGAATGCACATAATTTATACTAGTCACATAAAATGATTAAATGAACGAACGTAAATATTAGTAGAACATGTGTTATGTGTTGATGATTATAGAGATGAATTTGTGGGTGGGTTACCGATTACTATAACATAAGGTGTGTTGTTTCGATTATTTGTTAATTAGTTTCCTTGAGTATGAGAATCACAAATAAAATCATGAACATACTTTGTTTGATGGACTTCATAGTTTGAATGTTTGTGCAATTTTCTAACTACGCAAATGTTTCTTTGTTATCCTCCAAATTATTATTGGAGGATGTTGCTCAAAAAATATTAGTTAGGGACAAAACATGCATTTTTCTATATCCTTTTAGAACCCTTAGGGCATGGTAGTAGAATAGAGTATTAATGTCTCATGTTATATGTTATTTTTCTACTCAAATGAAATGTATATTACGAGATAGATTTTATTTTATCCTTTACTGTATATTACATGATAAACTCAATGTTCTTTGTATCATATTTATTTTTTTTAACTTTTTAGAGATCAAACAATATTGTTGAAGAGTTAGATTTTGTAGTGGTGTAGAAGAAAGGTATTCTTAATATCATAGTTATTTGACTTATTCATGTTGGTTTGAAGTGAATGTAAGTAGTTTCATTGTCTTAATTTGTTATATACGCCCTTTGTGTTTCGAGTATAAATATGTTATGTTTTATGTTTCATTTGATGATAATTATTTGGCTAGACTTTCAACATTAGTTAGTTGTTAAAATGATTAGATTAAATTATATATTATTATATTTTGAATATATATTTTCTAATTGATTTAAACTTGTGTATAATTGGTTTGAACTTTAGTACAAATTAGATATCGAGTTTGAGACGAATTAGAAGCTACATTGTTTATGTTTTTCTTATATAGTTATGAATAAATTGGTTAATTTAACCATTTTGGATTTGTTGCAATTACATTCGAAGTATGATTGCAAATTACTATTCTCACTGTTATCGTGAAAACATGTGTTTCAGGTAAAATAACATATTACAAAGAAAAAAAAATGCAAAAACTTTATTGTCATAAAAATATTCTAAGTTATTTAGATATAGTTGTTTGCTAAACATCGTTATCGTCTGCAAGACTGCAACATTGTTGTTTGGAAATGAAGTAGAATAGTTACGTCGTGATTTATGAGTCGTCATTTATGAATGAAGCTGAATAAGTAATCTGAAGATGGAGGTGAGAGATTTTCCCACAATAAAATTTAGAAAATAAAAAATATATATACCACATATAGGATAAATTTGTGAATATTTTTAACAAAAATTAACCGTGTTATAACATTTTAAATGTTTAGAGAGTAAATTTAAACAGAAATAAATGACTAAGGAGTAATTTCAAATAAGATCATGTATAAAGAGATTTTAAACTAATATAAATTTACATGAATTACTTAGTATACTTATATATATTAAAATAGTAAAAATTAGAGTAATCTCCTTTAACCTATATTTGTAACTTATGAAAAATTATGTTATCTGTGGATGAAAAAAACCATATTACTTTCTTTTATTCGATATTTGTTACTTTAACATTTTCCTTTTGAACCATTATCTGGTTAATTTATCTCAAACTTAATTATCTATTGGCGGAGAAAATTAGAATATTTTCCTTTATCCGATATCTGTTACTTTAATATTTTCTCTCTGAACTGTTTTTCTGGTAATTCATGAAAAACTATGTTATCTATGACGTAGAAAACTAACTGTTTTTCTTTATCTGATATTTGTTACTTTAACACTTTCTCTCTTAAATATTTTTCTGCTTAATTTATGAAAACATATGTTATCTGTGGGCAGAAAAATAATTTATGAAAACATATGTTATCTGTGGGCAGAAAAATTAGAATACTTTCCATATGATATTTCTTACTTTAACATTTTCTATCCAAGCTGTTTTTTCTGTATCTGAAATTTGCTACTTCAACATTTTTCTTGTGAGCTGTTTTTTTGAGTAATTTATGATAAATTTTATTAATTATGGACGGAGAAAAGTAGAGTATATGTCTTTATCAAATATGTGTTACTTTAACATTTTCTTTCTAAACTATTTTTCTGGTTAATTTATGACAAATTATGTTATCTACAACAGAGAAAATTAGAGTACTTTTCTTTATCCGATACTTATTACTTTATGATTTCCCTCTAAACTGTTTTTCTATTTAATTTATGAAAAAATATATTATATATGATTGAAAAAAACTAGTGTACTTTTCTTTATCTGATATTTGAACTGTTTTCAGGTTAATTTATGACAAATTATGTTATCTATGATTGAGAAAACTAGAGTACTTTTCTTTATTCAATATTTGTTTTTCTTTACATAATATTTCTAGTTAATTTATCCGTGAACAGAGAAAATTACAAAACTTTCCATCTGATATATATGTTATTTTAACATTTTCCATCCGAGTTGGTTTTTCCTTACCTAATATTTTTTATTTAACCTTTTTTATGTGAGCTGTTTTTTGGAGTAATATATGACACGTTATATTATTTATGGATGGAGAAAACTAGATAAATTGTCTTTATATGATATTTGTTACTTTAACATTTATCTCTGAACTGTTTATCTAGTTAGTTTATGACAAATTATGTTATTTATATGCGGATAAAATTAGAATAGTTAACTTTATCTAACATCTGTCATTTTAACATTTTCTCTGAGTTGTTTTCTGAGTAATTTATGTCTGTTGATGGCGATGTGTCTTATCTGTATAAGGAAAACTGTCTAACTGAATCTATGTACAGAGAAAATTAGAGTACTTGTCTTTATCCGATATTTGTTACTTTAACATTTTCTCTTTAAACTGTTTTTCCGGTTAATTTATGACAAATTATGTTATCTACGATGGAGAAAACTAGAGTACTTTTCTTTATCCGATATTTGTTACCTTAATTTTTTCTCTCTGAACTGTTTTTTGGTTAATTTATGACAAATTATGTTATCTATATGATTGAGAAAACTAGAGTATTTTTCTTTATCCGTTATTTGTTGATGTAACATTTTTCGTCTGAACTGTTTTTTTGATTAATTTATGACAATTTATGTTATCTATGATTGAGAAAATTAGAGTATTTTTCTTTATTCGATATTTGTTACTGTAATATTTTTTTGTCTAAACTATTTTTTGGTTAATTTATCTTTAAAAATTACTATACTTTCCATCATATATTTGTTATTTTAACATTTTCTATATGAGCATTTTTTTCTTTACCTGATATTTGCTATATCATATATTTCTGTGAGTTATTTTTTTTAGTAGTTTATGACTATTTATGGACAAAAAATTAAAGTACTTATCTCCATATGATATTTGTTACTTTAACATTTTACCTTTCACATTTTACCTTTGTTAATTTATGACATATTATACAATTGAGTACACGGGGTTGTGTCATATTCACTGAGTTGTCGCTCATGCATGTTATGTAATATTGGCCAACTCTCTCTTACATTGTTCTTTCCCATATTTTAACCCACTCACATACTGTCCATCTCTTACACCTCCCCTCTCAGATGGCTGCTACTTCGATAGATCCTCTGATCATGTGTAGAATAATTGGGGATGTGGTGGATCTATTTGTGCCCACAACCGCCATGAATGTCTACTATGGAACCAAGCATGTTACTAATGACTGCAGCATCAAGCCTTCCATGGCTTTCAATCCCCCAACTGTCACCATTTCTGGATTGCCTAATGAGCTTTACACATTGGTAATGATTTCTCTATCTACCTTTTATTTGATTAATCTTTTTTTGGGGGGTATTTGAGTTAGTGCATGTGGAATTCTTTTTATTCCAAACATCAAAATTATATTTACTAGAAAGTCTACTTTTTTTTTTTTTTTAGAAAAATGATTTTGTATAGATTAGGCACACGAATCAATTAAACAATTTTCCGTTACTAAATTAAACATTAAAAGTCTAACCATCGATCTGAGTAACAAATAAAGTTGTCGACTTTGTTTTAGAGGTTACCGCAATCATTTGAATTTTAGGTTAAGCGAGATTTTGGGTTTTTCTGTTAGTTTTCGATTTCAACTTTTACTTGCACGTTTGTTGGCTTTTGACCTGAAATTTTATACCTTACAAGTTTTTTATTTATTTTTTAAGTAGGTAATACCCACTTTTAGAGTTTTAAGTTTACAGCAATAAAACTAATTGCAAGTTACAAAATTCTATTTTGTAAAATGACATAAAGGGTAATAATATAAAATAATAAATAATTAAAAATTAAAAATAAATACTATTTAATTTAATAAATTAGGTGATTTGATCTATGAAAATAATATAAAAAAATGAATGTAATGATGTAACTATTAAATTTGTAAAATAAATCAATCCAACTTTCTCTTATAAAGTTAAATAACAATGCTCAATATATTATATATTACTCTACTTGAATATAATGTTATGGCATGCACTGAAATGGACCACTTAGACATGCATTCATTAATCATCTAATTGTCAATAAGTGATAACTAATGAACAATGCAAACCCACATGTCATTTTTTTATATTATTTTAATTCTACTTTTTGGCATGCATGATCAGATAATGACAAATCCAGATGCGCCAAGTCTTGGCTAGCCCTATTTCTCTTTCATATATATATTTTTACAATATACTAAAAAATGAGGGCTCAAAACATTTTAAACCTATTTTGTAAAGTTAAATTTACAAATCTAATTAATCATGCATGTATAGTAAGCTTATTGTTTTGATGATAAGATAAAATTTAATCCATGATAATTTAAAATAAATTAGAAATATATATTTTAAATGTTTAAAAATTTTGTATTATCACAAATATGACTTGTTAAGTTGTTACTAACACAAATCTTGTCTATACTTGGAGCTGGTTTGATATAATTTTGACTTATGATTTCTTGAGAATTAATTTACCTATTTTTTTTAGAAATTCTCTACCTATCATATCATTCTAAATATTAAATCACTTATTTGATCAATTACAAATAATAAAATATTCATATTTTATTTTATTTTTTTATTAATTTTAAGTATAAAAATAATATAATATTTTAGCAACTAAACGATTTAAACTCAAATAATTTACATTTTTAATCAAACAAGATTTGTTATACAAAATAAAATAAAAAAACTCTCAAATAATCAAAGATCAAACAAGCTCTATGTCTTGAACATTTTATTTAACAAGTATTCTATTAAGATTTGTTTTAATAAGAACATGCTAACTACATCTTTCTACAATCAAAATGCATTCAACATTAAAGGAGCAACAAAAAAGCTACAATCAAAATACATTCAACATTAAAGGAGCAACAAAAGAAGTAGGTGATAATATATTAAGCCTTACAAACCCATATAATATTGTGATAGACTCTTTTGGGTATACAAAACCACTTGGGGATGCCTGTTTTGAGGATACTTCTTCCCTCCGGAGTGAGGGCAAAATATTAATTTTTTTTAAATGATTGTTTTGTCCCTTCCATGTGAGGAGAACAGGGGTCCACAACAGAGGATCCAATCTCAATGATTCAGCAAAGTGTTTTTTATTAGACAAGGTTGAATTTATATAGTAAAAAGAGTTCAACAATTTCATGTATACTAATGTTTCTTTTTATCCTTTCAGCAATGTGTCCAACATTCCCGGAGGTACCAATTCGGGTCAAGGTCCGTTAATTTCGTATTATGTAACCTTAAAATGTAATTATCTAACTAAACATTGAGGTCCCGTTGTTAAGATTCAAACTCATAAATTTAAAAATATGAATTCTTGCACACACCCACTAAACTATGAATAAACTAAAAATGCAAGAGATAGTGCCATACATGACGCCTTGTCCAGCGGTTGGAATTCACCGTTATATCCTAATACTATTTAGACAATCCATATATGTGGACCAAACTATTGAGAAGCCAAATATCATAACTAGAGCCAACTTCAACAATAGAGCTTTCTCTAATCACCTATATGCTTGGGGTTCCGGTTGCAACTGTTTACTTCAATGCACAAAAGGAACCCATCAACCAACGAAAGAATGTCTAAGTTATTTCATCTTCTCCTTGAATAAATATATATATTATCATGCATGAACCTAATTACTATATTAAGACATCTATCTATGATCGGTCGATCTATCTATAAAAATAAGAATAATTGAAGTGGGATGTATATTTGTTCATCTCCTTCTTTGACTAAGTACACCTTTATATCCATTTCCCTTTTGTCTTTAATAATTGTGTGATGTGCTTACTTATTTGTTAGGATGTAGTACTCTCCTTCTCTTATTCACTTGTAATTATGGTATGAAAAAATAAATAGGTAAAATCGAGATGAATACATGTAGATGACGGCATGATCTTAATAATACCTGAAAAAAATGAGATAGATCAAAGTTAGGAAAAATTTATATATTTCAAACCGGCCTTAAGCTATTATTCTTTTATATTATTATTGGAAAATATTTATTTAGCGATTTTATAATTTCTTGGATTTTTATAATTAATTAAAGGGTTTCGAAATACAATTAAGTCGAAAATACAAAATAAACCAGCAACCATGTTCACCTAGTCAACCAAACTAGATATATCCTCATGCACGACCAAATTGAAGAATGAGTTGCTTTGGTTAGACGGCTTAAGGAACGAAAGTTGTGAGTTTTAGTCTTGTCAATGCATTTGATTTTTTCTGGAATAGAGATAAGGATACAGGCTGGATTTGAGACTGATGAAGAAAAAAAGGCCCATTGGCGGCGGATGTCCAACAGCAGACCTTGAGTTTGATACTTTAGATGATCGTCTTTTCCTTTTTTTTTCTTTTGTGTTGTATTTTTCACAATGACCTACCTGTTCTTATCCAAACAGCAGCTAGCCAACCAAAACGAAATGATCATAAGTCATACCTCTTAAGTCTTAATAATTCTCAAACAATATCTAACACGATTAAAAGACCTATGCTAGAGAACTCTATTTTTGGTTCTTCATCCCTCTCCACTTTTTATGGGATGTAGAGGAAGGTAATCCAAGGGGTTCTTTAACATATATTTCTTTATCACACAAAAAATGGCATTTTTAAAAACAGTGCATGAGTCAAATCTACCATAAAATATATATATATTTATATATATTTATATATATATATATATATATATATATATATATTTCTTTATTTTTATTTATTTAAATACTATTAATAAACCAAACAAATTAAATTGAATTTAAATGAAGTTTATCTTAATTTTAATTAATTTTGTTTGTCTTTTGGTTTTGGCAAATATATATATATAACAAAACAAAAAGTCTTAGGCACGGATACCCAAACCCCAAAAGAATTCAAACAAGCAGGGCTAGGCAACAGCTAAGCACCCAGACCCCTCTTTCCCTTTCATCTCCGCCTGTCCATCTCCTCTGTGCTGATGCTCCTTAACACCATAGGTAAAAAAACATTCGGAAAAATCTAGTTGCTGGTATCAAAAGACAAACAAGGACGGAGACGCGAGGATCACGAAACCACGAGGAAACAGTTAGATAAAAAGATCGAGGGAGGGAGAAAAAGGAAGGAATAGAGAGAGAAAAGGATGAGCGGCCATTGTTGATGTTCTTGAAGCTTTTGCTGCATTTCTTAGTTTTGGAGTTGGAGATCTCCATTGCACGTGGTATAAATTGCAAATTGTTTTGAAGCAATTTGCAAACTATGTAAGCACACAAATCACTTTCATTCTTAATGTAGCTTCATAATTTGTTTCCTTTAAAAAAAACGACTGTAAAAAATAGTTTCATTTAGTGTTTATTTGTTCAATGTTCGATTTTATAATGTCCTTTGTTCAGCGTGTGATGATTCTACATAGTTTTGGATCATTCAAATGAACTAAAAATAAATAAATGATTTCAAAATTTCCTTACAAGATGGTTATCTATATGTGTTTCAGTTTTTAGTCTGAATTGTTGCTGGCTTGTTTTGAATATAGTAATGATTTTTTTAAAGGGTTTTAGGAATGACCGGTGCTACACAAAAGTGTTCAAATTTCTGATTTTAAAAATCACAGTTTAGCTCATTTAAAATGCTTAAGTTTTATGTTAATAATTTCATTGTGTTTGAGATAAGATTGGAAAGTTGTCTTAGTATTGTATGTTGGTTTAAGATCGTACTAGGATCGATTCAAAGAAAGAAAAAAAAAGAGGAAAATAGCTTCTAAAATCTTGAATGGTTGAGTGAATAGCTACAAAAGACTGACTATTGTCCATCCTCACATTTACATCTGGAACCACAACAAAATGAAAATACAAAAAAGGATTTGAACTCATGACCTCTTTCGCTTCTCCAAATATATTAACCCCAGATCATCTACGATAAGAGCGTTTATGCTTTCAACAGAAAATATTATTTTATAAATACACAAACCTGGAAAAAATGAGATAGATCAAAGTTAAGAAAAAATGATATATTTCAAACAAGGCCTTAAGCTATTATTCTTTTATATTATTGCTGGAAAATATTTATTTATCCATTTTATAATTTTTATAATTTTTAGTATATATTAAAGGGTCTCCAAATGCAAGTAATTCGAAAATATAAAATCAACCAACCTCATGCACGAGAGATTGACGGTTTAAGGCAGCTGATGTCCAGCAGCAGAGCTTGAGTTTGATACTCTAGATGATTGTCTTTTCGTTTATTTTATTTTTCTTTGGTGTTTTGTTTACACAATGACCTACATGTTCTTATCCACACAGCAGCGAACAAACCATAATGAAATGATCCTAACTCATACCTCTTAAGTCTTAACCAATCCTCAAAGAATATCTAATAGGATTAGAAGAACAAACATACCATGATCAGTTCATAAGCATCAACAATGCAACAACAACATCAAGACCCATTGCAGCTTTAATAAATTCCTCCAACCAAACTTAGAAATTAACATTTGAGGATAATCAAAATGATTAAAGAAGCATGTTAACATCACCCATCTACCATTTCATCAACAGTGCATCTTGATTGTTACAAAAATATGATGAATACGTTGAAACCTCAAAACCTTATACATCGTTTTAAAGCTCAACTAAATGTTCTTAAACATACTAATATCTTCTAACATATTTATCCCTCGATTATGAATAACAATATCTCAAACAAATGCCATGAACATGATTTTCATCATCATTAGATTACATTAAATTTGGCTTTTCAAATTTAGTAGAAATATAATGGACTCAAATTAGCCAATGGATTGAAAACAACATTTAGGGCATATCCATATCATACAAACAATGAAACACACAAAATCTAAGCATTATGAACTCAACTTTCAGTAAGTGTAGTTTCATTAGAACATTGGATTAAAGTAAAAGTGAAGACTTGCCCTTAGGTTTTGAAGCTTCAAAACAATCATAGCAAGCGTTTAGAAATCCTCTTTAGCCTTACACATCCCTAGATCATAGCCTTCGGAAATCTCTCCAAGCTTCAAAGCAACATTGGCAACGGATTATCTTCTGTTCCTCCCTCTCTCTCCCAAAAGAAATCTCCCTTCTCCTCTTCCTAGTTAAAGGAATCCTCCCCCATTTAACGTGTCCACCTTCAATCTCCAAATTACCTTCTTGTTGCCTTTGAACTTCGCGGGACAAATTAGACACTTCTGATTGATGACGAGGCACAAAACCGTTGCTTCTAAATTTCTTGGTGATTCCCTTTACGTGGCTTCTAACCGTTTTAAAAATAGTGGTCCCAATCAATCTTTTGAATTTATTTAAGAATTCATTTTCAACATTCAAGAAATTTAATTTAAAATATTTTATTTTAATTATTTAATTTAATAGGTTTAGTTTTAATTATATGTATTATATTTATAAAATTAAGTAAAAATAAAATATATGTGTTATTTTAATATATATGTAATATATGTTATTTTAATATTTATATAATATAATATATTTTATTTTAATATATAATATTAAAGGTGTATATAATGTATTTTATTTTAGATTATAATATTTATTTGAATTATTTAATTTATAATAATTATTTTTAATTATATATATTATATTTATAATATTAAGTAAATATATATATATATATATATTATTTTAATATTTATGTAATATATTTTATTTAATATATGTATTATTAATTTTAATTTTATATATTTTAATTTATAATATAAAATAATTAATGAATTAGTGTAGAAAATTTATAATTAAAATGTTAATTAAGGAATTTTAGAGAGAAATAGGTTAGTTTGGAAAAAACTACAATAAAAATGTGGTATTTAAAAAAAAAAATAAAGTGGTAGAACTGAAATTGATTCCTCCATAATAACGTGCACCACGTCATAATTAGCATTTAATTTAAGTCAGGTTTGATTCCTTCATATTTTTATAAAAAAAATAAACTAATATTGTAATAAAAAAAATATTTGTTTTCATCTATTTATTTGGTTTGGTTTATTTAATTTGTCTAATTATTTATATTATTTTATGTTTTATTTAAATATTCCGTAATTTAGTTATTTTAAAATTTGGTTGATACGACCATGTTTTCTAAATTAATTATTTATTTTAATCATTTGTAATGTGAGCCCATAAAGGATTTTACAAAATAATTACAATCGCTCAGGTTTATTTAAAATTATAAATTGGGGTATAAATTAGTGTCTACACATTGGAAGCTCTAAATTATTTTAGAAAAAACCTAAAAATATAGGATGATCAAAAATATTATTTTCTACAAGAATAATTATTTTCATCAATTTTAGTACTTGTTTGGAAAATGATCTATCTTTTAGAGATAATATCTTGAGTTCTACATTCTTAAAATTTACAAAATATTTACAGCAAGTCAATAAAATTATTTTTGACCTCCATAAAAAATTTAGAATTTTTGGGGCACATTTGGAGAAACATTTTTTCCGTAATGTCATATTAGAGTTCTACAACTTCGAAAATTCCAAACTCGAGCATAACATACTTTTAATATTATTCCTGACATGTATACAAATTTTCAGAATATTATAACACTTTAGAGAAAATGTTTGACTTTTGTAGTGTTATAAATGGGGCTACCATACTCCAAAATTTTATATGTGAATTTTCTTATGCTCGATTACTCATTTTCTACAAGGAGTCATAGTCTGAACTCCAATCAAGAAACATGTGAATTTTAACTTCACATTTATGTTCTCTCAATGCTAGAGACGTGTTCGTGGCTCTTTAATCTCAACATTGTCTAAACATAATAGACACATATAGTCATCTCTAAGCAATGAATAGGGTTAGCCCCTCATTTAGACGCAATTTATAATAATTAAAAGAGCAAGAGAGTTATGAACTCAAAACGCATGTGTAACAATCCTTTCAAACATTGAAAATGGCTAACTATTTTCGAGTAGAGACTACCCCTTATGAACAGGCATGAGTAATATAACGTTGAGGGTAGGGACATATCTAGAATTTGGAGTTGGGGTAAACTTAATATGAATTAACAAAAAAATTGTAATTAAAAAATAAAAGATAAAAATTAAGTAAATATTTTGCACTTGATCTGATCGCACGATAGATCAAGTTGTAACAGAAGTAGGGGTATAAGCAAAACCGAAAAATTCGAACCGAAATAATTATAAATCAACCGAACTGAGTTCTGTCCGGTTCATATTCTTGTACCGAACATGGCATGTTCGGTTGGTGGTTTATATAATAAAAAAGCAACGGTTTAACCGATCGATCGTATATATAGGTGTTTTTGATATAGTTATAAACATATGTCCTTTTAGCTTAGTGGTAAATCTTGAACATAATAATTTTTTTTGTTCAAGATCGAACCTTGCCACACACATATTTATTATTTTGTATATTTCATGTCTTTTTTCTTCTTAAACTCATTTAATTAGTATTCTAAAATATATTTTTTTTAAGTTAAATAGTTATTTTATCATTTTATTTATTAAAATTTTATTATAAAACTCAACTAGTTTTTTTATTCTTTAGTTTATTATATATATATATATATATATATATATATATATATATATATATATATATATATTATTTATAAAACTAAACTAATTTTTTCATTTGGTAGTATATTAGTTTATTATATATATTTGTTATTTTTTCAACGATCAAATTGATAAATCGACAAACCGAATCGATCTTTAACCGCCAACCGACAGATGAAGATTTTGAAAAACCGACACCAATGTTTGGGATGAATTTTTCGATAAAAAAACCGAACGAACCGAACCGTTTACACCCCTAAACCGAAGTAGATCAAGATAGTAATATTAAATTGGATTGAAAAAATAGGAAATTAGAGGGTAGTTTGACCTTATTTTATGAAAAATAATTTTAAAAAATTGAGATAGACTTGAGCCCATTAAACACATTCTCACAACCTCTCTCAAGTCACATCCAAATAATTATAAATTTATAATAAAAAAACATTAACAAAACTAAATAATTAATTAATTAATACTTCTTAATTATTAATTAAGATATGAATCAACAACTCATTTAACTCTTTTTTTTTTAATTTTAATTCATTTAGCTCTCTCCTTTAATAATATAATAATAAGTCTTAGTTTCTTTCTCCTTTAAAATATAGTTGTCACCATTAAAAATTAAATGAGGTATATATATAATAATAAAATTTTAGTTTAACCGTTCTAAAAAAAATTAGTTTAACTCGGCTAGATCTTAATTTTCTCTCTCGTCTAAAAGTTATTTGACCGTCTTAAAGTCTAGGTATATATATAATATATATTATATTATAAAACAAAATTTGAGTTTGACGGACATAGATTGACTAAGCATCATCTAACTCATTTATCTAACTCCCTATATGTAAGGTATAATATATATATATATATATATATATATATATAATATATATTTATATATATAATATATATATATATATATTATATATATATATATTATATATATATAATATATAATTTGGTAGGGTGGGCTTAAGTCTCCAGATTCCCCACATACCTATGTCTCTAGCTAATTTTCATTTCTCACATGGAATTAAGCATCGAACCCTTAAAAATGAATATTATAATATTTTTATAGTTTTCATAATTTCTTTGAGAAGTAAACTAATGTGACGATTTTCGAAATCAGTTGGATTAATACGTTCAAATACATATTTCTAATAGGGCCAATTTTAAAAGGCTTGGATTATAGAGGAAGGTAAGTCACATGGTTCTCTAACATAACCTATTAATAGAAAACTTTTTCCTAAAATAGTATACGAGGTCGAGCCTACCATCGAAGTCCTTTGCTGTGTATCCTCCAAAGACAGATCACACGAATGGACAAGTGAAGCATATAAATTGATAATTCTATAGAAATTGATAATACACCAAAATATTGAAAATGGAGATGAATAAAAACAAATATATAAGTTGAAAATTGAGTTTTTTTAGCCCCATAGGCTCGGCCCACTCCGGCCCACTAATAGCCCATGGAACGGCCGACCCACAGCTCGGCACGGCCCGACCCACAGCCCGGCACATTAGTAAATATAAAGACAACAAACGATAACAAAAAACAGTAACATTTATAGAAAAAGACAAAAAAACGGTAACAAAAAATTGGTCACATTTCTATAGACTCGAAGATTAATAAACAATATCAAGGTTGAATGCGAGAAACTGAAGGCACATCTGATACCAAATGAGACAACTGATTATAGAACATTTCAGATTTAATCTAAGGTAAGTTAGAACTACGTGAGGGTCTGATTTTTACAAATTTGAGGTATGCAAATTTGTAAGATACATAGGTAACTCGAAAGGGTGCGACCCCATATTTTTTAAAATTATTTTTTTAGAAGGTTAACAATGTTGTTATACGGTCCGGTCCTGCCCGTTGGCACGGCACGACACAGAACGGCTCGGCACGGGAAGCACAGCACGGTACGACACGGTATGGCACGACTCGACACGACATGGGTCAACAGGCTGGGCTGGGCCGAAATATTTTACTTTTAGGCAGGGCACGAGCACGACACGATTAACATGAGGCACGACGCGGCACGACACGGCACGACGCGGCACGACACGGCACGACACATATCACTATTTGGCATGACAGGCTGGGCCAGGCCGGGCCAGTCCGATGCTGACCTCTAGTTCCACGAAACAACTCTTAGTTATTTAGATCATCAATCACGAGCATTATGAGCTGAACCATAACATGTTCAAAGTAAAATGAGATAGCACCCTTTGATGAAATGGCTTAGCCATAAATGGCATGATCATATGTCTCACATTCTTTCAAGTGGAACGATATGAAGACGATGACAATCTCGACAAAAAAATGTGACATTTATTGTTAAGTTTTATCAAAAGACGTGCTAAAGAAAACGAATAAGTCGAAAGACCAAATGACGAGGAAAGAAGTAGCTCAAAGAAGACTTGGTGTTATTTTTCCATCAATTATTTTCTTTCTATGGTATTAAATGTAAATCCTTTTGTATATATTGCAAAATACTATGTGAATTTGAAAGGTGATAACGATGAGTGAATGTTTGTAACGATTCGTTATATATGACTAACCCCCACATATAATACTTTAATTTTAAATAAAAACGATGAGTTGGAAAGTGTGCGCATATTTTCCCTTAGGAACACGTATGTGCATAATAATGACATTGATCATCATATTATTCATTAAACTTCTTTTCTTAACCAACTTTCGAGATCTATATGTTCATGAAGAATAAAAAACGAGATCTGTTGATTTAAAACATCAAAAAAATCATGTTGTTGCACTAGTAAAAATGGATAATTACCGAGAAAAATCTTCGAAAGTGAAAGAAAGCTCTCGGCAATATTTACTTTACTAAGAAAAAAGTGTTGCTCTCGGTGATAGTCTTATTGTTACCGAGGGCGAAAGAATGCTCTCGGTTATAAGATTATATTTTTCCTAATCACGCTCTCTACAGCCTAGCTCTTTTTTCCCTCTTTCTTCTTTCTCTCTTCTTCATCTTCATTTAAGATCTGAGTGCAGATCCACATATTATATTATTATCAAATCAATTCAAGTCTTATTGATAGCCAAGGGAGCCATTCTCTTTCAAGTATTTTCTTAGAATATTACAGATCTGAGAGACTTTTGATTTCTCCGGCGACTTATAGCCAACTTCTTGCCAAAATACCTTCCAGAATCGGTGAAATCCGATGAACTCGACATGATGTTCGAACAAATATTCGAACAAAATAGCCAATGAGATCCGCGTTTTCGTGGTATACATGGTATTTCTTCTTCATAATACTCATCTTATTTCAAAATTAAAAACCCTTCCTTTACTTTATATTTTTATCAATATGAAAAAAACAGTAAGACCACTGGAAAAATGACGGTGGCAAGGATAAAACTACTTAGAAATAAGAGAAACGTTGTTGTGAATCCGATGAGGCGTGATATCGCTTTGCTTCTCCAATCCAGTGAGGATGCCACTACCTTGGTGTACGTATTTACACTGTTACACACTCATTATCTTTATTTTGAACAAGTGGGTATTATTTGAATTTGTTCTTATTATTGGAAATGGTGAATCTTAATATGTTGAACATGTAATAAGGTAAAATAACTGCAAATGAGTTTCTTAAGCTATTATGTGAACTTATTGTTGCAAGACTTTCTATAATTGCAAAATGCAGGTAATTGTAAATCAATCTGAATAAATTCTTTTTTTTTTCCTTTCTTTATCATGTTTGTGTGGTTTCAGGGAATGTCTATTGGATCTAAAAGAAGGAATTGCAAGTCTCATTTTCGTCGGACCTCGATGCTCAGACATTCCTGAATTGCACATAATTCACAAATCTTTGAGAAGAAATATGGAAAAGATTTCGTCTTTGCTGCAACTAATCTCCGACCAAACTTCGGCGTCAATCGCACGGTATATTGAACTCGATCAAACTTTTTTTCCTTCTCCCCTTTCTAGATCATAATTTGGTTAATTTTTGTTTATGGAAGCTAATTAAAAAGCTTTTTGTTAGAACCCCATATGGGGAGATGAAATTAAAGATCATGAAGGAGATTGCTAAAGAATATAAGATTGAATGGGATACGACTAAAACTGAAATCGAGCTTCTCAAACCTACTGAAAAACACATTGATGGACCAACTGGGTTTTCTAGTGCGAACAATCTACCACTGAAATTTTCTTTATTACTTGGATCCCGAGATGGTGAGAGAAGAAGATGAGGTCGGAGCTGAAGAATTAAGATGAATTACTTAATATTATAACCGTGAGCATTGGATTTGCTCTCGGTAATAAAATTATAATTATCTCCAAGGGCGGTAACTGCTCTCGTTGAATTTTTTTTACCGACAGTCTTATCACCGACACCTTCTGAGAGCATTTATTTCCCTTGGCAAAAATAATCACCAAGGGAATTTTGGCTTTCTCCGAAGGTTTATGCCCTCGTTAAAAATGTTTTTTCTACTAGTGTCGATTGTGTTGGGTCAAATTATTTTTACTAAGTGTTGAAATAAATTAACCACTGCGATTTTGATGATGAAATGACTTATGAGTTTTGATGGGGGTGTATTGAAATAATATTTCATAAGACTTGGCTCTAATGAGGTCATTAGACCGATTTTGGCATTCAATGCATATAATTAGACGTACAATCTAACTCATCGGAGTTAGACGTATAGTCTAATGATTGCATGGAATTAGACGTACAGTTTAACTCATCGGAGTTAGACGTGTAGTCTAATAGACGTGTAATTAGACGGATGGTCTAATAGATACACGGAATTAGACGTAAGTATAATATGTTTGGAATTAGACGTACAGTCTAACTCACCGGAGTTAGATGTATAGTCTAATGATTGTAAAGAATTTGACGTAAGTCTAATGAATACACGGAATTAGACGTAAGTCTAATATATTCGGAATTAGACGTATAGTCTAATAGACTAATAATTAGACGTGTAGTCTAATATATGAAAGTTAGACGTGCGTCTAACTTCTTCAGACAAGTCTGAGGTAGAACCGAAATTAGACGTGTAGTCTAACTCAGTGGAGTTAGACGTACCGTCAAATGATTATCGAATAATTAGACGTGTGGTCTAATTAGTGAAAGTTAGACGTGCGTCTAACTCCTTCAGACAAGTCTGAGGTAGAAACAGAATTAGACGTGTAGTCTAACATAGTGGAGTTAGACGTACCGTCTAATGGTTATTGAATAATTAGATGTGTGGTCTAATTAGTGAAAGTTAGACGTGCGTCTAACTCCTTCAGAGAAGTCTGAGGTATAACCGGAATTAGACGTGTAGTCTAACTTAGTGGAGTTAGATGTACTGTCTAATGGTTATTGAATAATTAGACTTGTAGTTTAATATATGAAAGTTAGACGTGCGTCTAACTCTTTCAGACAAGTCTGAGGTAGAACCGTAATTAGACGTGTAGTCTAAATCAGTGGAGTTAGACGTATCGTCTAATGGTTATTGAATAATTAGATGTGTGGTCTAATTAGTGAATGTTAGACGTGCGTCTAACTCCTTCCGACAAGTCTGAGGTAGAACCGGAATTAGACTTGTAGTCTAACTTAGTGGAGTTAGACGTACCTTCTAATGGTTATTGAATAATTAGACGTGTGGTCTAATTAGTGAAAGTTAGACGTGCGTCTAACTCCTTCAGACAAGTATGAGGTAGAACTAGAATTAGACGTGTAGTCTAACTCAGTGGAGTTAGACGTACCGTCTAATGGTTATTGTAATTAGACATAAGTCTAATTCTATTAGACCAGGCGGTCTAATAGACGTTTTTATTTAAAGGAGATGTGTGATTTCATTAGACTGATTTTCAATCCGTCTAACTAAAATACGTCAAATGCTTAATTAAAGTAGTACGTTTGAATCTAGCATTTCACCTACCCACATGCTATAGTTGTACCCTACTCCCGTTCCACTTTCTAGTGAAGATTAGTACAACAGCTATATGCAACCAACCAAGGAATGCCACGTAAGAGAATTTTCCTCACATTACTTGTTTTGCAGGTACATCTCTGATGGAATATTCAGCGCACTACTAGTGATGTACGACCACGATCCTTGTGCTCAGAGCCTGCTGTGTACAATGGAGGCTTTCCAATGGAAGAGTGTCACGTATCATTCTTGAAAATTCGACTGTTAGCTTCTGCTCAGTATTTAACAAATCCAAAGGACAACGGAAAATCTGCCTTAACAAGCACAACTGCTAACCTTACGAACTTGCCAATCTTGAGAGAATTCAAGCCTTTGAATATTCATATTGTTAAGCTTCTTTCTGATTGTACTGTGTGTGAATCAAGAGAGAGCTATAATCAAAATACCTTTAGCTGAGTGATATTCTTAATCTTGTAATTGAACAGAAAATGTTCTATTCAATAGTGAGCTAAGTGTGTGTAAACTGTATTTGATTCGAATCATATTATGGTGAATCCTTCCAGTGGTTGGAAGAAGGGGTGACGTAGGAGAGTTTCTCCAAACATCCATAAACAAACTGCTGTGTTCTTTCATTTCTGTCATCTTTTCATATTTCATCTTGTGCTTCAAACCCATGTAAACAATTCCGCCTTGAATTTGTTTCAAGTGTTTGCGTAGAATAGAAAGCGAATTAAATCCCTAACAGGATTTCTTTCAAACCGTTTTTCATAAGCCTTCATCCTTAGCCAGACCCCCGTCTCTATCGATAAAGACGATCCTATCAATTGGTATCAGAGCCCTGTTTCTATTCTCAAGCCTTTCCTGAAATATGTCGACCATATCCAAAGATTCCAGTGCTACAGCCATTCCAACTTTCTCTCGAGAAAACTACATTGTTTGGAAGAAAAGAGATCGTGCTTATCTCTCTTCTCTTCATGATGACATGTGGAGCGTTGTCACAGAAGGTCTTAACAAGATTGATAAGGAGAAGGCTGACTGGACCGCTGATGAAAAGAGACAGAACAACCTCAACAACATGGCTCTCGATGTTCTGTACAGATCTCTCGATGACAGTATGTTCAACTACATTATCGAATGCGATACTGTCAAAGAGGTCTGGGACAGACTCACTCAACTGTGTGAGGGCAACGAGCAAACCAAGGAAAACAAGATCATGGTTGCCACTCAACAGTTTGACAGCTTCAAGATGCGTCCTGGTGAAACAGTGAACGATTTCGACACCAGATTCAGCAAGATCATCTCCTCTCTGTCTATCCTAGACAAGACCTATAGCAACCGGGAGCTTGCTATTAAGGTCATGCGTGCTCTTCCAAGAGAATGAGACATAAAGACTATGGTGATGAGAGAATCCAAAGATCTTAACAAGATCTCTCTCTTTGATCTCTTTGCTGACCTCAAGGCCTATGAGTTCGAGCTGAACTGTAGGATGGAAGAAGATCAACCCACGTCCGTTATCATTGCCAAGGCGCTGGTGACTGCTGAAGATCCACCAACCGCTCTGGACGTGAAGATGGCAGCTCAGTAGCTGAGCAGCGATGCCATGTCTCTCTTTGTGAAGAAGTTTGGCAACTTCATGAAGAAGAGCAACTCTAACTCAAACTCTTCAAATTCTAATGATAATAGAAAATCTAAAGCTAATGTTACTTGTTTTAACTATGGTATTAAAGGTCATTATGCATCGGAATGTCGGAAGCCAAAGCGTGAAGATGCCAAGGATGATGGAAAAGAGCTGAAGGCTCTTATGGCTGGTGACGGGAAGAACAGAGGAAGCAGTCGTGGCTCCTATTTTTCATCCAGTGAAAGTGATGAAGAGGAGGTGGCATGCTTCATGGCAAGAGAAGATGAAGAAAGAACTCAGGAGACTGAGGTATTTGACTTCTCTTCCGAAAGGTTTTCAAGGGAACAATTAATAGCTGCACTAGATGACATGGTCATCGAGTACAGAAAGCTAGCAGAATCCCTAAATGAAACTAAATCTTCATCAGATGTAAATAATCCAAATCTGTCTAAAGGTGAAGAGTCAAATAATTTTGAAAAGAAGATTGAAGAGTTCTCATCTGAGAATGAGATGCTCAAAGAACAGATTCAAACACTTTCATCTGAAAATAAAAGGTTAAACTATTTTGTCGGTGCATGGACAAGGTCTCGAGATGCTGTCAAATATCAGATCAGCATGTTGAAACCTGTTGGATCTAGATCCGGATTGGGATTTGATAGCAATGACCCTAACCTGTCATGCAAAAAGTCAAAATTATATGACAAACTTAAGCAATAAGTTTTGTTAAAGGAGGTGTGACTGATATTGAATCTGATCCCATTCATGAAGAAGTGGCTTTCAAAAATTAAATAGTCTATGTTCCGCCTACTGTTAGCTGGCTTAAGAAAAAACTAGAAGCAGCTAACAAGATTGACAATCTAAAACCTGACTCTAGGTCAAGGAGTTTTAAAAGAAAACATTCTTCAAAAGTTAAAGGATCAGTGGCTAGCAGGAAGTCATCTGCTAAGTCAAAATCTTATGCATTAATCATAAACCGTTGAAGAACATCTCAAAGTAATCCAGTTCAAAATAATTAAGTCAAGATCAAGAGGAACCGGCCTCAAAATTCTCAGTAGACCGGTTAGCAAAGAAAAGCATACACTCCAGCCGGATCATTATATGACAGAGTAAACCGGAAACTAAGAGTTACAAAGATGACGTAGTGTGACGAAATAGACGTGTCTTGAAGAAATAAAAGAAGATAAGATCCGATCAGAAGCATGTGATAAAAACAATGATGATTTGCTGATCCGACTCAGACAGCCGAAAGGTGCATGCCTGACACGTGTTCGAATCTGCAAACCAGTTACGTCATCTTTACCTGAGGAGTATCTGCATGCTTGCCAAGTGTTAGGAAGGTGAAACGTGCAAGCAACCTCTCTATACCGGTGTGACCCTGAATTAACCAATCCCACGGTGAGAGAAGAAAATGACCGTTGGAATGCTCTTCACTATAAAAGGAAGACGAAGCGACCTCATTAACGACAAACAACGAACATCTTAGAGAGATAAAGAAATCTCACGCGCGATCCAAAACCGTTGTGTCATTTACCGAAAGCTTTATTTGTGTTGTGTTATTGTATTACATCAAGAGTGAGTTGGTGTAACCGGCAAGTAGCGAGTCAGGCTCGACCGACAGTGTAATCGTTGTAAGTTTGAAAGTTAGTGGAGATCCTTCTCATAACCTGAGAGGAAGGGGTGACGTAGGAGGATTTGCTTCGAACATCCATAAAAAATTCTGTCTCGTGTTCTTTACTTAGGTCCAATTTACTTTCTGCTCACTTAACCTAACTACAAACCAAAATGTAATTTTACTCCTCAATCAAAATCGGTTCACTCATATCCTTAAAACCGACTCCTCATAAACATCATCCAAGTCGCATACGTTGCTTCAGACTGAAACAGACATTCCCGCCCTTGAACCTGGTTCAGGAGTCTGTGGCGCTGAGAACGGTTGTAGTCTTTAATCGGACTATCACCAAAGTGTGTTGTGTGTTGTGTAAGCGGCCACCCTTTCAGAAACCGAAAACACCCCCGGTCCTCCAAGGGCGTCCCCGATCCTAACAAGTGGTATCAGAGCGAGGTTCTTAGCACTCAAACAACCGAAGAAGATGGGAAGCATGACCCACAGCGACAAGCCACCAATGCTAAACAGTGAAGCGTTTAGCAGCTGGAAGAAACAGATATATCTACATCTGATTACGCTAGATGATGAGATGAGCCGAGTTTTGAAAGAAGGGCCAATCAAAATCAACAAGGAGTTAGATGAATGGACAAATGAAGATCGAAGACGGAGTAACTTGGACAACCATTGCATGAGGCACATCTATAAGGCTATAGACGATAATACTTTGAACAAAATATCAGCATGTGATAATGCAAAGGAAGCCTGGGAGACGATCATTCAGATCCTTGAAGGAAACGAAAGAACAAAGGAGAACAAAATTTTGGTGGCTACACAAAAATATGAAAACATCAGGATGAAACCGGGGGAAAACATGAAAGAATTTAGCAACCGGTTCACCAGTGTGGTCAACGAGCTTCAAACACTCGGAAAGAAATACGACAACCGAGAAGTAATCATTAAAGCTTTAAGATCACCACCGAGCACATGGGACATCAAAACCATGGTGATGAGGGAATCAAGCAACCTCGGGCAGATGAAGTTGCATGACGAGTTTGAGGATGTAAAAGCCTACGAGTTTGAGATTAAGTCTCGGATCGAAGATGAAGCATCCACATCAACCACAACCAGAGCTTTGGTTACATCGGTGGAACCGGCGGTCCAAGTATCAAACGTTTCGGCTCCAATCAAGAACGCTGATCAGATCAGTGAAGATGTGATGGCGATGCTAGCTCAGAAATTTGGGAGATTCATGAAGAAGAACCAGCCACCATCTAACAACAACTTTAGTTACAATTATGTAGATAAATCCAATAAAAGATGTTATAATTGTGATGGTTTTGGACATTTCAGGTCAGAATGTAGGAAACCGAGAAGAGACGACAGAAAACCGGAAGGTAACTATCAAGGCAACAACTACCAAGGAATCCGGTACCAAGGTAACAACTACCAAGGGAATAACTATCAGAGAAATGACAACCAACGGAACGATTACCGGAGAAACGATGACCAGCAGGCCGATGAAGGGAAGGAAATACAGAAAGCACTCATTGCATCCGACGGTGGAAGCGAATGGGCGTACTCTGACAACGAGAATGATGAGGAAAAAGTAACATGCTTTATGGAAAATGACGAAGATGTATTTGATTTCTCTTGTGATGAGTTCTCTAAGGAAGATTTGATTTCTACACTCAACGAAATGGTCGCTGAGTTCAGAAACATGTCTGCATACATACCGACTCCGGTAGAACCTAAAACCGTAGAGTCAAGTGGTATCGCTGATAAGTCATGCGAAACCACAGTGTATGAACCGGATGAACTATCCTTAGAAAGTGAGGAGACAGTTCAACCGGTAACTAAAATCGATGAACGAGCACTGTATGTTACAGCTGCGTGGGAAAGATCTCGTCAAGCCGTAAAACATATGTGTAATTATAAAAGACACCCCAAGTGTAGATTTGGTATTGGTTATGAACAAAACAAATCAAACGAATCAAATCAACCTAATGGGATGAAACTCACAAAAGACAATCTTCCATTCATAAGATTTATCAAGAGTTCATCAACCGAAAATGAGGAAGCACGTGATCTAAAACCGAAAAAAGAACTTAAATATGTGAGTCCGACTGAATCAAAAAACTGACTTCATCCTGAGAGAAGGAAAACCAACCAAAGGAAATAAACAAAATAAAACAAGTAAATCTCGGTCTCAAAGACATTCATCACCGCGACATAAAGCAGTCTTGAGCAATGATCAAGAAGTTAAGCCAAATCTTATAAGAACAGATACCAGGAAAGTGATCCGACTCATTCAAGTCGGGATCCCAAAGGGACTAATCAACCATGGACCCAACTGAATGTGGGTACCAAAAATGTGTAAATAAATCTATTTTACAGGTTAGGAGAAGCAACCAGCTAAAGAACTCGGAATGGTATCTGGACAGCGGATGCTCAAGACACATGATCGACAACGATAAGCTGCTAGCAGACATCAAGTATGAAGCCGGAGCAGTCATAACATTCGGTGACAACTCGAAATGTAAAACCGTGGGCAATGGTAAGATTGTCCATGATAACCTGTCCATAAATAATGTATTACTGGTAGAACACTTGCATTTTAACCTTTTTAAAGTATAAGTCAAATGTGCGATGTAGATTATAAAGTTGAATTTCATAAGAATGCATGTTTAGTTAAGAATAATCAAAATGACATTCTTTTAACCGGTAACCGAATGGGAAATATTTACAAAGTTGATTAGAAAACTGATTTTGAAAAACCTGTATGCATGATAGCTGGAAATGATCCAAACCGGCTTTGGCATAAATGGCTAAACCATTTGAATTTCAAAACAATTAACTTTATATGCTCTAAGGAATTAGTTCAAGGTTTTCCAAATGTTAAATTTTCAAAAGATAAAGTGTGTGCTGCATGTCAGATGGGTAAACAAATAAATTCATCTTTCAAAATTAAAGGAAATTATCAATCTGAACGGTGCTTAGAACTCTTACATATGGATCTGTTTGGTCCGGTTAGAGTAACTAGCCTAGGAGGCATGCATTATACTATGGTAGTTATTGATGACTATTCTAAATTTACTTGGGTGACATTTTCAGCTTTTAAAAATAAGGCAACTCCAAACCTGATCAAACTGATTTTGAGAATACAAAATGAAAAATCTATTCGGGTAAATAAAATCAAAAGTGATAGAGGAACTGAGTTTATAAATAACAGATTAACTACGTTTCTTGATGATTCCGGTATTAGACACGAGTTGTCTAGTGCCAGAACTCCTCAACAAAACGGCCTGGCTGAGAGAAGAAACCGAACTCTCAAGGAAGCCGCAAGGTCAATGATAGCCGATTCGGGGATTGCCCAAAAGTTTGGGCTGAGGCTATCAATACCGCATGTTACACTCAAAACCGATTTTTGGTAACTAAACGTTTTTCCAAAACTCCTTTTGAAATATACTATGATTGAATTCCAAACATACGGTACTTTCGAATTATTGGCAGTAAATGTTTTGTTCACAACAACGGCAAAAATTATTTGACCGCTTTTGATGCTAAATCCGATGAGGGAATAATGTTGGGATATTCGACTGTAAGTAAAGCTTATAGGATATACAATACTAGGACTTTAACAGTTGAAGAAATATCCCACGTTGTTTTTGATGAATCGGTTGAACGAAACACTGCTCTACCCTTCGACCTTCACAACAGAATGAAAAATTTCAATATCTATTCTAATGATGAAGATGAGGTTCCGGTTTTTAGACGATTTGTCAATGACCAAGCGGTTGATGCTGAACCTCAGCCTGCTCAAGTTGCTTTACGGCAGAAAGTTGACTCTTCAGTTTCGACTGAAGAAATCGGTCGGTCTGACTCTGTTCAGCCTACCGATCAGTCTAACCTTGATCAGCCAACCGAAAGCTTGGTAGACACGTCTCGGATAAACCTCAAAATGAATAAAAATCATCCTCTTGAACTAGTAATAGGTAACATATCCTCACCCGTCCGAATTAGGCAACAGAATTTGGAATACTATGAAAACTCAGCTTTCATATCACAAGTTGAAGCATTGTCAGATCCCGATTGGATCCTAGAAATGCAAGAGGAATTAAACGAGTTTGAGAAAATAAAGTCTGGTACCTAGTTCCTAGACCGAAAAATAAACCGGTTATAGGAACACGATGGGTATTCAGAAATAAACTCAATGAAGACGGTTTAGTTACGAGGAACAAAGCCTGGTTAGTGGCTCAAGGCTACAAACAGGAAGAAGGCGTTAATTTTGAAGAATCATTTGCCCCTGTAGCTAGACTTGAGGCAATTAAAATATTTTTAGCGTTTGCAGCTTTCAAAAATTTCAAAGTTTTTAAAATGGATGTTAAAAGCGCTTTTCTAAACGGTAAAGTACATGAAGAGGTGTATGTTAATCAACCTCCAGGTTTCAAAAATTCAAAACACGAAAATAATGTTTACCGGATGAACAAGGCCCATTACGGTTTGAAACAGGCTCCAAGAGCCTGGTATGATACGTTAACACAATTCTTATTTGATCACAAGTTTACAATAGGTTCAATCGATAAAACACTTTTCAAATTTGAGAAAAAGGAACACATAATACTTGTTCAAATATATGTTGATGATATTATTTTTGGATCAATCGATCCAAAACTATGTGATAAATTCTCAAAAATGATGACTGGCAAATTTCAAATGAGTATGATGGGAGAACTGAACTTCTTTTTAGGACTTCGGGTTAAGCAGATTGAAGCCGGAACGTTCATAAGCTAGCCAAAGTACACAGCCGAACTACTGAAGAAGTTTGGAATGGATACATGCGCTGAGGCGGCTACACCAATGAGTTCTTCCGTAAAGTTAGACAAAGATGAGGATGGTCAAGCCGTTGACATCACAGCATATCGGGGAATGATTGGATCCCTGCTCTACTTAACAGCCAGCCTACCGGACATCCTGTTTGCGGTTGGAGTATGTGGGAGATTCCAAGCCAATCCAAAGCAATCACATTACACTGCGGCTAAAAGAATATTGAAATATCTGAAGGGAACTCAAGACGTGGGACTTTGGTATCCAAAAGACTCAAGTTTCACTCTCATAAGCTACTCAGACGCGGATTACGCAGGATGCAAAATCGATAGAAAGAGTACAAGTGGAACCTGTCAATTCCTGGGTGACCATCTTGTTACATGGAGTAGCAAGAAACAAACCTCAGTTGCAACATCAACTGCAGAGGCAGAGTACTTAGCAGCCGAAAGCTACTGTGCACAACTCCTCTGGATCCAACAGCAACTAAGGGATTTTGGAGTAATAGCTGAAGAATCACCAATATTCTGTGACAACACCAGCGCGATAGAGATTACATACAATCTGGTGCTGCACTCAAGAACGAAACACATTGATATAAGACACCATTTTATCCGGGAGCATGTTCAGGAGAAACACATCCGGCTGGAATATATTTCAACTGAGCAACAAGTAGCAGACATCTTCACTAAACCGCTACAAGAAGCTAAGTTCTCTCATTTCAGAAACATTTTAGGACTTACTGATGTCAAGAAACTTATACCATGATCATACATGCATATTGTCTACATACACTATCATGAAAAACCGGGATATGTGTTCAGGGAGAAACTCTCGCTTCTCAAACCATATTCAAATAGGCCATTAAAAAATTCAAGGATGCTAACTGGGAGGAAGTCTCCGGTTATGCCTGATCACTTCATGATGTCGAACCACATGTATAGTTACTACGCGGTTGAAATGACCTGGTAGAAGTGGATATACCTAATCCAAAGATGAACAAATGTTGATACGATTCAACATTTCTTCACATCGGAATAAAATATCCAATTAAAACCGGTCATGGAAAACCGATTAGTACAAATGCACTCTGGTTTAGATGAATTGAACTCTTCCGGTTAATCTGGGACGACTAACCGTGTTTTCATGCATACCTTGAGAAATGAAGTCTGTAATTAATAAAATAGTTTACCTCAATCGAGATGACGACACGTGTCCATCATCAAGAGAGGGAGACTAACATGTTGTCAATAGATTTTTGTCATCATGAATATTCTAGTAATAACTAACTTTGCATTGGAAATAAACATTATACACTTCAACAAGTTAAAGCCTATTAACTAATTGATGACATCACTAAGCATGCTTAACCTATTGATCTAGCCGAACTCCTGGCTATATAAACAAACTTCTAGTCCTCACAACACTTCACAAAATTTACTATTCACAAAAACTCTCTTGAGCATTAAACTATCTCAAGATCATGAACTCCGATCCACTTGCAAAGAAAATTCTCTTGGCCGATTTCAATTCCATTTATTAATACGAAGATCATGATGTCAAAGAAATGTTCTTAGCCGTTGCCGGTTCATTTAGTAACCTGAAGAAGATGATTCTCTCAAACAAAACCGGTTATGCTCCTTAGATAAGCGGTTTCTGTGCTAGTCTGGATATCCACTCCGGACCCTTTGTCACTCTTCATCCGAAACACGTGGTCACGAAGGAGAGAATCCAGGAGCTGATAGACCGATGGGAAGCAGCTAAGGCCAAGAGGAATCAAGTTGCCGGTTCATCAAATGTTTAACCTTCTTCAATTCTTTTCTCATTTCCTAAACCGGTAATTTTGCTGTACTACCGATTTGGTACTCTACATTAATGAAGATCATTTCTTTCTCCTTCGATCAAGAAATCCTAAAAAAATAACCAACATTAAATGCGCTGTATCAAACCAAATCAAATCAGTCTTGAAAAATGAAATATTCTTTTTCCAAGAAGCATGCTTGATCCGATTAGACCAGACAAAGCCTTTATCCTCTTGAAAACTGATAGGGCATTTTTGACCAGACATAAACGGTCTGATTTTTCAAATATATTCTCATTAAATGCACCCAACCGTCCAGACTATAAAAGGAGGCCTCATCCTTCTCCATCAAAACACACTTCCGATACTCTTCTCTCTCTAAGTTTGAAAGCTCAAAAACTCTGTTCGATTCTCAATCTCACTCTTCTCCAAAATGAATGCCGAACTAAGAAACACAATCATAGTTAACTTTCAAAAATGAGAAATGTCTGGTTTCACGAAACCATATTCCAACCAATCGTAGAATCGGGAATTCAAGGCTTCCTTGAAGGATCGGACACCATCCTTGAAGAGGAGGTGTTTGAATTCTTCAACAATGGACACATACTTGAAGATGGTAGCATAAGGACCATCATTAACGGGAGATTTCTTTGGATTACCGAAGAACATTTTGCCCATTTCTTCGACCTTCCAACTGAAGGTTTTTCGGACTTCCCAACGCCGTTCTTTCCGGCTAAGGAAGACTACGGCTTTGTCTTCTCCTCCTCCACCGATCCGGTCGATGACCACGGAGAGAAGGATAAACTTGCTCCTCAATACCAAGTGTTTCATGACTTGGTTCAGCGGTCTATCATGGGCCGAATGCCCAACCAAAACTATAACCGGGAGGCTTTCGACATCAAGATAGCCATCGTCCGCAAGTCGTCCATCACCTGGGCCACCTACCTCTTCAACAACTTGAAGAAGCTCGTCACCGCTCCAAGGAGAAGGATCGGTTTCGCCCCCCAAATCACCCGATACTTGGAGGTCCATTTTCGCAACCTCGGGCCCGGTGTTCCTATTGGACTGGCCAACACCTTGTCTCTATCCATGCTAGACAGATGGATATCAAGGATTGAGGAACGGACACCCGACAACACTGTGGACAACTGGGTTGACAAAATGATCGAGGGGGAGTGGCTCGATCTGTTTTAAATTATTTGTACCTTCCGGTTTTCTGGTCATTTTTGTTGTAAGACCGAAAAACCATATCATCTTCTTATGCTTCGGTTTTATATATAAAATTCCATATTATTAAAGTCTCCGGTTTCTCATATTAATCTTCTTTCCGGTCCTACTCTGAATAAACAAAAAAAAAACTTCACGTTAATCAAAGCTTCCGGTTAACAAAAATTTCCGGTAAATCAAAATGTTAAACAAATCCGAAAAAGTTCGAAAAAATTACCGCCCACGGTTTTACCGCGCACGAAATTACCGCCCATAGTATTCTCCGCATTTACCGCCGAAAGTTACTTCAGTAACTTTTGGAGGGAAATTTGGCGCCCAAAATCATAACCAAGTGACGGTTCATCTTCTAACCGTTCAAAATCGCCTCCTATCTAAGTTCAAAACAGTTCATTATTTGCACAAGCTTTCTCTCTCTAAAATTTTAAAATCTCTATGATTTCCGACCTTCGTTGTTCTTCATCTTCTTCACTCACAAAATCATCATGGATCTAGTTAAAGCACATTTCCAATACATGTTGCAGGTCGATTTCAGCGACATCGACGAACACGCTACAGAAGAAAACAAGGTCGTGCTGCAATAGCTAAGGGACTCGGGATTAGAAACATACTTGTCTGGTCCGTTCATCGTGCACCCAACGGAGGTTGTGGAGTTTCTGGCGACGACGACTCTAACGAAAAGGACGGTCTCCGCCATCGTGAACCGCAAAACAATTAACATCACAAAGGAGATCTTTTCTGAAGCGCTCGGTTTGCTGAATACCGGGCTAGACTTGAAAACAAACTTAATAGACGCAGATTCCAACGTGGTCCGGTTGGTCATATCGGTGAGTTAAGGACCTTGTAACTCACTCCAGCCGGAAGAACAAACTCAAGCCAGAGTTCAGATGGTTGCTGAACATAATCTCAAGATCACTTTAGGGTAAAGGAGTCAACTTCGATAACCTGACCAAGTTGAAGTTAAAAATGTTGATGGCGATTGTCCGTAGTGACAAGATCGATTGGGGAACCATTCTGTTCGAACAGTTCTGCGAGATGGTGGTACAGAAGGATTGCCGAGTTCAGGCCTATGCAATGCAAATAGTGAAGATTCTTAAGTTCCTTCATGTGGAACTCGGTGAAGGCGAACCGCTTCCATCCGCCAATGTTCTCAACTCTGAGCAGATGAGCAAGAAAACTGTCAACGCGGCTAAGCTGAAGTCATCCAGAACCAAATCATCAAGAGGAACCAGCTCATCTGCACTGCTGGTGAAAGTTCGAAACAAGAAGATCCTAAGGGGAAGACGGTTCAAGCCGAGGCTTCACAGAAGAAAAAGGGGAGAAAGAAGCAGTCAGCGAAGAAGAGCTCCCAGAAGCCGGCAGACTCCGGGAAAACGATATCTTTTAATACTCCTCCAAAGAGAACTGCAGACGTTTTCCAACCGATCCCAATCAACACAGTTCATCCAAATCCAGTTGAATCTCCATCATCAAGGCAAACCGATCCCTCGGGGAGCCAAGAAACTAAATCAAAGTCAAAGGAAATCTCGACTAAAGAGGTTAGTGTTCATTCTGAAAACTCCAAGTCCCCGAACAAAAACCTGGATGAAATAATGGTCGAAGTAGGTTTAAGAACCTCAGAGATCATAGTGGACGTGGTCCAAAATTTAAATCATGAAACCAAAGACGACGTGACAAGTCGTCTCAAGCCAGCTGATCAGGTTGAGGAACCCGGTCAGAGTGAAATTCATTCGATCGAAGAAACGGCCAACACTGAGAACATCATCCCTCCGGCTCAGGAGGGAAATATCGAAGAAAAAGATCCATCCGGCTCGGGTGGGAACAAATCCGTTCCAACCGAAACAACGCTCCAATCGGCTCAAGACGGGCCGATCGATTCAACAATTATACCTGAAGGTTCACCTCAGGCTAACAAGGAAAAGAAATCATGCACGAGGACTCTCCGGTGCAAGGAGACAATGAAACTCAAACGGTCCCACAAACTGAAATCATACCGGAACCCGAGGATCCTATCTCAGAAGAAGAAGAGGAGGAAATGTTCCAAAAGCTTATTCAAGATATGAACAGGGAAGCTGAAGACCTGGCCACATCTTATCATCTATGGGTCAGGCTGCGTTGCGAAACGAAGCTATCAGACATGATCCCTGACTTCAGTGGAAATGAGTATTGGGAGAAACTCGTAGCTCTGGAAGAGGAGGCTCTCAAGGTAACCGGCATTGACGTTATTCAAGCCGCATACGCTAAAACCATGGTAATGGAAGAGTTCGCAAAGCTGCAAGCAGTAACTGATGCCATGAAGAAGGCTGAAGGAGCTAAACTGACTCCGATAGAATTAAGAATTCTTAAGCAGTTTATGAAAGTGCAGAATGATCTTACTAAAAAGGTTGACCAGCTGGAGGCAGAATGGAAAGAGGAGTGCAAAACTGTTCTAACACACGCCGATCAATTTCGGAGCAAACCTATTTTTAACACCAGAGAGTCATCTAAGACAGCAGAAAACCGGAGTAGTGCCCCTCCACAAACTGATCAGGCTCCAGGACTTGAGCAAATGAAGGAAGTGGTTGCTGACACCATTATTTCTTGTCTCCATAAGTACAGCATTGCTACAGACGAGAAGATTGCAACCATTGAAGCAAATTTGACCGAAACAGTCCGGGTATCCAACCACTCCGAGATCGCCGAAGCCGCTCAAACATCGATCAAATTGATGATCGCTGAAACCGTTCAAACATCGATCAAGTCGATGATCGCCGAATCCGTGAAATCCGCAACCGCTCCTTTGCTCAGATTGAGGAGTTGTCCAAATTACAAGCTAATAAGACTCAAGAGCAGATTTGTGCTGATGCCGAAACAGCAAGGAGACTTCAAGATGAATATGAGCAAAGGGAACGGTTAAGAAATGAAATTGAAGACAAAGATCATGAGCTGGCTAAGAAATACGATGATAAAGAAAAGGCCACTCAACCAGAATCCTCATCGGCTCAAGGCTCTCACTCAATGAAAACGAGGAACAAGAACAAACGTAAGGCGGTTCAGACTGTGATGAAGTTGGCGGAACGAAGCGGATTAGAAGAGTTCCAACCGGTCGGACAATATGAACAACCTCTGGATGAAGAAGAAGAGGAAGACGCTGCACAACTCAATCATCGAAAGAAGAAAGTAGTTGAAGCACCAACCACACTTTCAAGATCCGGTCCGATCGTTGCACAATCATCTCGACCACCCAGACCAGTAAGCGGCGGTTTTGGGTTCAACAAACGAACTCCCGGTATATCGAGTGTATTTGACGGATGGAGCATTGATGCTGAACGAAGAGAGAGGGAGATGAAGGCAAGAGAGGAGGAAGAAATGGAGCGAAAGGAGAAAGAAAATGAAAAGGGGGGATCATCCAATCCTTAGCCTATCTCTTTCTTATGAACAATTTACTTATGTTTGGATTTTGTTTCAGAACTCAGTCATTTTTCTCATAACTTTAAAGTAACTATTTTACTAAATATCCTTTGAAAAATCAAAACATGTTTTGAAAATTTTCAAACCGGCCACACATTACAGGTTTTGAATATTTATTCTAAATAATCAAAAAGGGAGAAATTGATAGAAAAATTAAGTAAGTTAATTTTGAAACCGGCCACACATTACAAGTTTTGAATATTTATTCTAAATAATTAAAAAGGGAGAAATTGATAGAAAAATTAAGTAAGTTAATTTTTGAAACCGGCCAGAAAACTAAACAACTATTAACTTCTATGTGCAGGAACAGATCGAATTGAATAAACCGGCTGAAGAACATCTCAAAGTAATCTAGTTCCAAATAATCAAGTCAAGATCAAGAGAAACCGGCCTCAAAATTCTCAGCAGACCGGCTAGCAAAGAAAAGCATACACTCCAGCCGGATCATTATATGACAGAGTCAACCGGAAACTAAGAGTTACAAAGATGACGTAGTGTGACGAAATAGACGTGTCTTGAAGAAATAAAAGAAGATAAGATCCGATCAGAAGCATGCGATAAAAACAATGATGATTTGCTGATCCGACTCAGACAGCCAGAAGGTGCATGCCTGACACGTGTTCGAATCTGCAAACCGGTTACGTCATTTTTACCTGAGGAGTATCTGCATGCTTACCAAGTTTTAGGAGGTGAAACGTGCAAGCAACCTCTCTGCACCGGCGTGACCCTGAATTAACCAATCCCACAGTGAGAGAAGAAAGTGACTGTTAGAATGCTCTTCACTATAAAAGGAAGACGAAGCAACCTCATTAACGACAAACAACGAACATCTTAGAGAGATAAAGAAATCTCACGCGAGATCCAAAACAGTTGTGTCATTTACTAAAAGCTTAATTTGTGTTGTGTTATTGTATTACATCAAGAGTGAGTTGGTGTAACCGGCGAGTAGCGAGTCAGGCTCGACCGACAGTGTAATCGTTGTAACTTTGAAAGTTAGTGGAGATCCTTCTCATAACCTGAGAGGAAGGGGTGACGTAGGAGGATTTGCTCCGAACATCCATAAAAAAATTATGTCTCGTGTTCTTTACTTAGTTCCCATTTACTTTTTGCTCACTTAACCTAACTACAAACCAAAACGTAATCTTACTCCTCAATCAAAACTGGTCCACTCATATCCTTAAAACCGACTCCTCATAAACATCATCCAAGTTGCATACGTTGCTTCAGACAGAAACAGACATTTCCGCCCTTGAACCTAGTTCAAGAGTCTGTGACAATTTGCGTAGCGCTGAGAACGGTTGTAGTCTTTAACCGGACTATCACCAAAGTGTGTTGTGTGTTGTGTAAGCGGTCACCCTTTTAGAAACCGGAAACACCCCGGTCCTCCAAGGGCGTCCCCGATCCTAACAGATTACCGGAAGGAAGCTAGAAGAGTACTCCTCTGATTACACAGCCTGGAAGATCAATAATGGCATTTGCCATTTTAGTAGAATAAATGTTTTTATTTGTTAAAAATATTTTTGGTCTTTGGACCACAAAAATTATTTGTTACATTCCTATGTCCATATACATACTGAGAGGGAAAATTACTTTGGAAGTAAGAATACTCTTCAGACGAATATCCTTAATCAGTCTAATTAGACAAGGGTGTCTAAAAGAAACAGTGTGTACTTAGATGTATTTTTGCTCAAGATCCATTCATCTAAGTCTATATGTTGAGGTGTTATATCTACGCAATTAGACGGACACGTCTAATAGACGTTAGACTTTTTACGTCACGAGCAAAAGGATGCTCACGTCTAATCAACACACATCTAACACGTGGTATTTATGCGGAATTAGACGTACACGTCTAATAGACATTATACGGATTTTTATAACACGGAATTAGACGTATGCGTCTAATAGACTCATCCGTCTAATAGACGTTTTGTTATATGGATTTATGGAGTAAGAAAAACGTCTAACTACGTGCCGATTAGATTAATCAAGGACAACTGTCCCACGATTGAGAGTTATTTACTTTTCCCGCTCAAAATATCAAATAGTCATCTCTTATTAACATGAAGACACGTGTCTTTCAAGTTTAGAGAAAATGACTGATATACCCTCATTTTTAATGATGACTTCTTGAAAAAGGACGTCTAACATTTATTAATGGGCCATACCCCTAGAATAGACGGTTATTCTGTATTTCCCTCTTCCATCTATATAAGGACATTAATGCATGAATTTGAAAGCTTTCAATCCTTCAAAATTCTTAAGAACCCTAGCTCCCTTTGCATTTCTCTCACTAAATCTCTCTAAAATCCTGTATCGGATCATATTCTTTCGAAAATGGTGAAGAAAATCACTCTCGGTCATTGTACTTTGCAGGTGGATTTTCCATCGGTATACACGTTCGATCAACCGGAGGTGCTGAAGATGTTCCAAACCCTAGAATATTCTGGGTTAAGGAAGTATCTAGGCGGACCGTTCATATTCTACAAAAAAGAAGTTCACGAGTTCTTCAAAACTGCAACTATGGTGGATGATTCCATTGTAGCAACCGTTAACGGAATGGAGTTTTCTTTCGATGAAGCAGTTTATGCGGAGTTCTTTGAACTTCCTAAGGAGGGACATCTATTCGACTCGATCCTCTCTTCAGAAATCATGGAGGAGATGAAGACAACTTTTTCTGTCGACGGTTCGATGATCCATGTGAATGGATTCAAGAAGGTCTTCAAACCGCACTTCATTCTGTTGAACGACGTGGTGGCAAAGGCGCTACAAGGGAAATCTGGCTCTTTCCATCTCTATAGTCAAGACCATTTTGACTATATGTGTGCTATCTCAAAGGGAATCCAGGTAAACTAGGCTCATACCCTTTTCCAGAACTTGTGCTTTTCTATCAATCAGACGAACAAGGAAAGTATAACATATGCGGCTCAGCTGAGTCATCTGTTGAAGCATTTGGGAGTTCCTGTTGGTGAACCGCTGCAGATCAACTCTCCAAGAGTATTTACTGCTCTTACGGTGGCTAACACTCTTATGAGATTGAAGAGCAACCTTGAATCTGCATCTGGTGCTTCGAGTTACCAAACTGGTGGAAAACCTTCTACCCGATCCAAGCCCTCTGCTTCTGTTCTGTCAACAGGGGCAAAGAGAACGAAAACGGTAAATGAATCGGAGGCCAGTTCCTCCAGTCTAAAAAGTCCAAACAAGAAGGACTCTGAATCTGTCGATTCAAGGTTGAAGCAAGGTCCAGGCGTACTTGCTGCAACTCCAATGTCCTCATTATCCACTCCCTCAACCTTTTTGAGGAAACCTTCGAAGTCTTATGCCTCAAAGGAGAAGAAGACAAGGGTGTCCCGCGCGTCTAAATCTGTAAAGGTAAATTCTTCCAAATCTTTGGCCGTTGTGCCTAAATTTGATGTTCCCGTAGTGGAACAAGCCGAATCTATATTTTCTCCTTTGAGAGAATCTACTGGAGGGCCTTCTGTTGAGTCAGCCGGTCCAAATGATGAAACTGTTGACAGGATTGAGTCTCCTGTCGTTAAAACTGATCTTGTAGCCGCTGGTGCTACAGAGTCATCTCAACCAGAACAAGGGGCTGTTCTTACCCTTGTTGCTGGTCAATCAGCTGAACGAGAAGTTTCCGTTCCAGTTCCTAAAGATTCATTGGTAGCTGGGAAAGTTGTTCATATGGAGCTTCCTGTTGAGCTCTATAAGAAACCACAATCTGCGTTTGAATTGATGCGTTCCAGAAGACAGGCAGGTGGAATCATGATCGGTGAACCAAGACCTACTCCAAAACCCGTAGAGGTTGTTGGAAAAGGTAAAGATATTGCAATTCAAGCTCCTGAAAATGTATCGGAGGCAACAGGGATTGTTGACCTCATTTTAGAGCAAGTTAAAGCTCTTACAACCGAGAAACTAGAGATTTATGAATCTTGGTCCATGGAAAGACTGTCTTCCAAGTACAACGATTTTTTGTCAAACTCAGCTATAACTAAAGAATGGAAGAAGAGGGTTGCCAATGAAAAGAAGGTTCTTAAATGGGCAATAACTTCAGAGGTTGTTGAGGCTCTGAAGAGAAGAGATCTAGTGGAAGCTTGCATATATGGAAAAGCTCTCTTTCCAATCTTTGAAGCCATGAAGGCAAACTTCAATCCTGCTGAGAAAGGATCTGAAGTGGAAATGAAGGTTTTGAAAAAGCTGAATGACATTTTGGACAGTTATGTCTCTGTGGCTTCTCGATATATTCATGGCGCCGATTGTTCTGGCGCAGAGCCTCTAAATGATGATGAAGCTATGGATATTCCAGATGTTGAGAATGATGCTGATGAGCTAGATGCTGCTCTCCTGATCGAATTCGGGAATCTTTCTGCCGAAGAGAGACGCATTCTAGATCAACCTATTCAGGAGTTTCCGAATGAAGAAGAAGAAGTGATTGTCCAAGAGCCTGAACAAGCTCTTGAGATAAATGAGGAAGAAGTTCTTTTGGAAGAAGTGATTGAGGACGCTATTCAAGCTCCTATTGAAGAAAATGAGATGTTGACCCCTATTGCGAGAACAGAGGTTGTTCAAGAGAAAGTGGCCGAGGTTACTCAGCCACAAACCGTCAGATCTGAGGGGGAACCCTCCAAAGAGAAGAATGTTGAACAAGAAAGTTCCTCATCTGAGGAGGAACGGGATCAACAAGCAACTTTTGTGAAGCCCCGTCTATTTCCCGACACCATTGTGGGAAATGTTCATGAAAACATCAACATTCCTATTCACTACTTTCGAAATCTATTTGAAAGATTTCAGAGAGCTGAAGAAGAAATTGAAGAAGAAGAGCAAGATGAAGCTGCTAGGAAAGCCAAAATGAACCAACCGGAGCAATTCTTGTAGATTCACACAAACTTTGAGCCAATTCAGAGTATGGCAGCAGAGTCTGAAGAGATCTCATCCCATGAAGGAACATCTGCTGGTGGCAACAAGATGTTAAAATCTATGTCTTCGGTGCTCTCATCTCTTCAGATGAGCATGATGAAGTCCTTGAATAATCAGGAAGAAGAAAGAAAGGACTTTGCTGAAATTCTCAGAGTTCTCAAAAGTTGGACAATACTCAAAGTTTGAAAAACAACTTATCAATCGTCAAACTGAATTAATGGACATTGAAAGGCAAATCAATGATGAACGCCACAAGGAAACCTTGGAAGAATTCAGTCTGGTGAAGAATCAGATGGTGGAAATTCAGGGCTGCATGAGTAGAAATGACAATGAATGACAAGAGTTTGCTGACTCCATTGCAAGGAAGTTTCAAGCAAAGGAGAATGCAATGGCCAATGTTGAAGGTGCTCAACCTCGACCCGCTCAAGGCGAGTCAAGTAGAAGAAATGATGGTGTGTCAACCGGCACTAGATCCAGGCGAACCCCAAGCACAGATGTCAATCCTAGGCCAACCAAGAGAGGTAGAGGTCAAAGTGGTTGTGGCCGGAGTAGGGTTTCCAATGCTGATCAAGGTGGACTTGCCAGTGGTAGTGAAAGCGGTAGAAGATCAAGTGCAGGCGGTCGTGGTGGTTGCGGCTATCCTCCTTATCTCAACATGTTTCCTGGTCAAGAAATGAGTCCAACCGATCCTCGAGTTAAAAGGGAAGAACAATGATCTCTTTTCTTATACTTTTATCGAACAATGTTTCCTTGATGGTTTTTCGAATATTGGTTTTGATGTATGATGTAAGTGAACAAGGGTTTTGTTTATTTATATGATGAATACATATTTTGATATATGTATGCAGGTTTCCAATTTCTTCATAAAAAGGGGGAAATTGTTGGGTCAAATTATTTTGACTAAGTGTTGAAATAATTTAACCACTGAGATTTTGATGTTGAAATGACTTATGAGTTTTGATGCAGGTATATTGAAACAATATTTCATAAGACTTGGCTCTAATGAGGGTCATTAGACCAATTTTGGCATTCAATGCATAGAATTAGACGTACAGTCTAACTCATCGAAGTTAGACGTATAGTCTAATGAATACATGGAATTAGACGTACAGTCTAACTCATCGGAGTTAGACGTGTAGTCTAATAGACGTGTAATTAGACGGATGGTCTAATAGATACACGGAATTAGACGTAAGTCTAATATGTTTGGAATTAGACGTACAGTCTAACTCACCGGAGTTAGAAGTGTAGTCTAATGAATGTAAAGAATTAGACGTAAGTCTAATGAATACACGGAATTAGACGTAAGTCTAATATATTCGGAATTAGATGTATAGTCTAACTCATCGGAGTTAGACGTGTAGTCTAATAGACTAATAATTAAACGTGTAGTCTAATATATAAAAGTTAGACGTGCGTCTAAATCCTTCAGACAAGTCTGAGGTAGAACCGGAATTAGACGTGTAGTCTAACTCAGTGGAGTTAGACGTACCGTCTAATGGTTATTGAATAATTAGACGTGTGGTATAATTAGTGAAAGTTAGACGTGCGTCTAACTCCTTTAGACAAGTCTGAGGTAGAACTAAAATTAGACGTATAGTCTAACTTAGTGGAGTTAGACGTACCGTTTAATGGTTATTGAATAATTAGACGTGTAGTCTAATATATGAAAGTTAGACGTGTGTCTAACTCCTTCAGATTAGTCTGAGGTAGAACCGGAATTAGACGTGTAGTCTAACTTAGTGGAGTTAGACGTACCGTCTAATGGTTAATGAATAATTAGACGTGTGGTCTAATTAGTGAAAGATAGGCATGCGCCTAACTCCTTCAGACAAGTCTGAGGTAGAACCAGAATTAGACGTGTATTTTAACTCAATGGAGTTAGACGTACCGTTTAATGGTTATTGAATAATTAGACGTGTGGTCTAATTAGTGAAAGTTAGACGCGTGTCTAACTCCTTCAGACAAGTCTGAGGTAGAACCGGAATTAGACGTGTAGTCTAACTCAGTGGAGTTAGACGTACTGTCTAATAGTTATTGCAATTAGACGTAAGTCTAATTCTATTAGACCAGGCGGTCTAATAGACGTTTTTATTTAAAGGAGATGTGTGATTTCATTAGACTGATTTTACAATCCGTCTAACTGAATACGTTTAATGCTTAATTTAAGCAGTACGCTTGAATATAGCATTTCACCTACCCACGTGCTATAGCTGTACCCTACTCCTGCTCCACTTTCTAGTGAAGATTAGTACAACAGCTATATGCAACCAACTAAAGAATGCCACGTTAGAGAATTTTTCTCACATTACTTGTTTTGCAGGTACATCCCTGATGGAATATTCGGCGCACTACCAGTGATGTACGGCCATGATCCTTGTGCTCAGAGCCTACTGTGTACAATGGAGGCTTTCCAATGGAAGAGTGCCACGTATCATTCTTGAAGATTCGACCGTTAGCTCCTGCTCAGTATTTAACAAATCCAAAGGACAACGGACAATCTTCCTTAACAAGCACAACTACTAACCTTACGAACTTGTCAATCTTGAGAGAATTCAAGCCTTTGAATATTCATACTGTGAAGCTGCTTTCTGATTATACTGTGTGTGAATCAAGAGAGAGCTAGAATCAAAAAAACATCTTTAGCTGAGTGATATTCTTCATCTTGTAATTGAACAGAAAGTGTTCTGTTCAATAGTGAGCTAAGTGTGTGTAAACTGTATTTGATTCGAATAATATTATAGTGAATCCTTCCGGTGGTTGGAAGAAGGGGTGACGTAGGAGAGTTTCTCCGAACATCCATAAACATATTGTTGTGTTCTTTCATCTCTGTCATCTTTTCATATTTCATCTTGTGCTTCAAACCCAAGTAAACAATTCCGCCTTGAATCTGTTTCAAGTGTTTACAAGTGTTTGCGTAGAATAGAAAGCGAATTAAATCCCTAACATGATTTCTTTCAAACTGTTTTTCATACGCCTTCATCCTTAGCTAGACCCTCGTCTCTATCGATAAAGTCGATCCTATCAGATTGGCCTTCATATACGCAACATTTGCATTTCATATAGGCATTGAAAGATCGTCACTCAAAAAGACACATTCATGATATTTTGACTCTTCCTTGTTTCAATACATGGACGATCATGTCATTTAGACAAAAAAAATCATGATTCACACAACGATCATAAGAAATGCAATGACAAGAATTGAAATCGGTCATTATTGTCATATAGATTGATATGCTCAACATGATGTACATAAACCTATTTTATCCTTTTGAAAATCTTTGATTTTATGCAAACAAAATGAGTAACTAGAAAAACTAATCATATGGCAATGGAGAAATGTATTATGAATATACAAGCATGTAAAAAAATGATATTTCGACATAAAAATTGAGAAATGATGCACTCCATTGACATGAGACTTATTATAGTTTGATAAAGCTATAACAAGCTGTCATAGGTATAAATAATGACATCTCAAAGCAAGTCAAGTGTGCGACAATGTTAAAAATAAATAGGTGATTCATGATGGTCACGCCCATTCACCAACCTTCAATTAATGATATGATCTCTTGATCATAACACACAAAATAAAATCCTTAGAGTTCGACTGAAGATCGGATACAATGATTGTAATAAACATTGCCCCTCAAATATATCATACATTTCGTATGCTTAACAAACTTGAAGCAGCCTCGTCATATCCTTTTGAAGAATTTTTTACTCTATTCAAATATTAAGGGTAACTAGAATAGTTGGTCATATAAATGGATTTATGTAAGAAATATTAACCCGGTATAAGAAACTGAGAGATGATGCACTACATCAATGTGTGACCTATTATAGTTTTGACATGGCTCTAATGATGTATCATATAACATCTTAGAGCAACTCAAGAAAATGATGAGGTTAGTTAGATATGGATCTGGAGTAAATTATGATTATTCTCATTCATCGGTCTTCAAATTAAAAGATGATATTTTGATCATAAACAATGACTCAAGGTCCCAAGACTATAACTAAATCTTAGACTCCAAGATGATACTCATAGAAGAAGAATTTTAATGTCTACTAAAGTTAGTGAGTCAAATATCTAAGGTAAATCACGAGAGACGGTGAAGTGTCTCTAAAAAAAACTTGAGTACAAAATTAGGACATTATCTCTTTATAATGAACAATGATTCCATATCAAAAGACCAAGGCCAACGCTGAGACTCTAAAACGATTCTTGTGGAAGAAGAATCTCAATGTCTACTCAAGCTAGTTAGTTAAATATCTATGTAAATCACTAAAGACAACGAAGGATCTTCCAAAAACTTGAGCATAAAATTTCTTCGCATACCTTAGTAATGGTGCACTTGAAAGTCTAAAAATACAATGGATGAAGAATTTATAAATGATTGATCATTCGTATGATTGCATTTCCATACGTATGCATTAACATTATTTGCATGAAAACATTTACATCAACAAATATAATTAAGAAAATGATAACAATATCAACAAGAATAAAAATTTTAGGGCACTTAAAAACTGAATGAAACAAAATACTAAAATAAATAAGTGGTAATAAAATAATAGTTTCATGCTAAGAAATTTTCTAATAAAATAAAATTTTAGTTCATACAATAGACATTTTAAAAATAAAATAAAAAATGAAACCAGAAAAAAAGGAAAAGAGCTTTCATGACAATGAACTACGTCGTGACAACATTCTTTGTCAAAAGATACGTAGGTAGCCTATTAGTTAGGCCCGGTCACAATCATCAAATTCCTCTTAAACGTGAGAAATGTCTAATAAAATTATCCAAAGGCTATAATAACTTTATAAAAATCATCTCCAATCAACATTTATTATTTTCTAGTACAAAAATCGATAAAATCCGATCTCTTGGTATGATTTAAATTCTAAAATTTCAATATCTTAAATCATTATTATTTAAATCATCTACAAATTAATAGTGTAAGAGAATAAAATTTTAAAATTGGCAAAAAAAATTAAAGTAGAGTTTGTCGTTCTAACGGGCACAAAGGAGTAAACGTGAGAGCCCTTTTCCGAGTTTATCCAAGCCCAGAACTGAAACACAATCTCTAAAAGGTGTTAATTTCGCAAAATATTCTCCTAATTTTAGAAAAATTAGGTGGAGACTCTATAATCCAAAAGTTAATTCCGGACTCATTTAAAATATTTTTTAAATCAAACCCGAGAATAAAAAGAGTATTAAATTTTAAAAATAAATAAAGTAGAGAGATGAGCGATTTCAAGGCGTTACAAATACCTTCAAGGGACTAAAGTTTTATTTGATTCATGCTTTGGAGTCTCCTTACATGCTGTGTTAAGGTGTATTATTTTTGGGATTAGAATTATAAACTATATTTTTAAGCCATTTAATTTTTGCTACAACTCAATTTTGCGCGTTTTTATGATAAATTATAATAAAGTGAGAGTCGAAGTAAATATATCGATATAAATATTTTTCATCAAAGATCACATTAAAGAAAATAAAGTGTTCATTAAGCACATTAATATATATATATATATATAATTAATGATGCTTAATATTTAAAGTGTTAGGATTTCCGAGTCGAGAGCTGTGGTTAATTTGGATATATATGTGAGAGTAAATGGATACTTGGGTTGGATTGTGGGTTGACCCGTCCATAAACTTAAAACGGTTAAAAATAAAATTAAAAAGCTTTAAGTATGGTTCAAACTTACAACCTAACAAATCAAGTACAACATTTTAACCAATTAGGCTAATAACATTTTATTGTTTAAATTCAACACCAAATTTGATGAACGCGGGACATTTTAACAATATAATTTCAGCATTTTAACTAAATAATATATATATATATATATAATGATGCTTAATTTTTAAAGTGTCTGGATTGTCGGGTCGAGAGTTATGGTTAATTTGGATATATATGTGAGAGTAAATGGATACTTGGGTCGGATTGTGGGTTGACCCACCATAAACTTAAAACGGTTAAAAATAAAATTAAAAATGTTATAAGTATGGTTCAAACTTGCAACCTAACAAAACAAGTACAACCCTTTAACCAACTAAGCTAATAACATTTTAAATTTTAAATTCAACCCCAAATTTGATGAACGGGAGACATTTTAACAATATAAGTTCAACTTTTTAACTAACTAATATATATATATATAATGGTGCTTAATTTTTAAAGTGTTCGGAGTGCCGGATCGAGAGCTATGGTTAATTTGGATATATATGTGAGAGTAATTGGATACTTGGGTCGGATTGTGGGTTGACCCGCCCATAAACTTAAAACGGTTAAAAATAAAATTAAAAATACTATAGGTATGGTTCGAAAGTGCAACCTAACAAAAAAAAGTCAACCTTTAACCAACTAGGCTAATAACACTTTATATTTTAAATTCAACACCAAATTTGATGAACGCGGTGGTTCATCAATAGTTTTTTAATCAGTCATAATTCTCTTTTGACTCCGAGCTATAGATTTTACTATTATTAGTGAGCAATAATGAAAGAATTTCGTCATAATTATAGAGATATGGGACATAATTCATATGGATATAGTAAGTTTTGTATGGAATACTTTAATGGTAGATTTTACATTTTCCCTTTCACTCGTAGTATGGGGAAGAAGTGGACTCTAGAGGTCAAACTAAATGAGTTGAGGAATCAAACTGTATCAAATGTTTTAGAGATCGTTCTGCAACGTGAGAGTAAATTGATTTTTGAGTCGGATTGTGGGTTGACCCGCCCATAAACTTAAAATGGTTAAAAATAAAAATAAAATTGCTATCACATTTTTACCGTAATATTTTTTCATGGTTTTATATTATTACTCGTGTAAATGCACGTGATAAATGTTAATTTAGTTAGTGATAGTTGATCATTTGACTAAAGGCATGCCAATTAAAAAATTTAAGGATAATAAAGTTTGAAATAGACTTCGTTTGAAAAATATTATTAAATTTGGACTTGAATAAACCTATGGTATACATTAAGTTTGAAAGTGACGATAGATTATATTTATAATAATATATGAAAGATAATATCTCATTTAAAATAGGGACTTATCTCCATGGGTAGACACTCACATTTTTACCCTATCTATAATTAAAATTTGGACTCAATTTTATTTATTTAAATATTATTAATAACCATAAAAATTAAATTGACTCTAAATGAATTTCATTTTCTAATTAATTTTGTTTGCCTTTTGGTTTTTCATTATATATTTATATAACAAAGTAAACAAGGCTTAAACCAAAAAATTAAAAACAAACAGGGACTAGGTGCCAGCTAAGCACCCAGACCCTCTTTCCCTTTCATCTCCTCTGTGTCTGATCTGATGCTCCTTAACACCATTGGAAACACATCTTTCGGAAAAATCCAGTTGCTGGTCTCAAAAGACAAACAATGATCGAGACGCGAGGATCACGAGGCCCACGAGGAAACAGTTAGATAAAAAGATCGAGGGAGTGAGAAAAAGGAAGGAATAGAGAGAGAAAAGGAAGAGCGGCCATTGTTGATGTTCTTGAAGCTTTTGCTGCTTTTCTTAGTTTTGGAGTTAGAGAACTCCATTGTACGTGGTATAAATTGCAAAGTGTTTTGAAACCAGTTGCTTTTCGAAGAAGGAGCCTATTGTCCATCCTCACATTTACATATGGAAGCACTGTTCCAACGCACTTTTATTTTATTAAATACATGTATATGTCTATTATATGAGCACTTCCTCTATTTCAAAAAAAATACAAAATGAATACACCAACAAAGGATTTGAACTCATGAACTTCGTTCGCTTCTCTAAATATATTAATCCCATAACATCTACGCTAAGAGCATTTATGTTTCAACCCGAAATCCCTTCCTTGCTCAACTTTCTTAGATGCACCTGCCCGAACTAACTCGCCGTTAAAGTTTCTCGTCAACTCCTTAACCACCTGGCTTAAAGCCAGATTGATTTGCTCCGTTTTGTTATTTTTTCTTATTATTTTTTTATATTAAACGGCCTTATTTAAATTTTAAAATTAAAAAAAACAAAACAAAATTCAGAAAACATTATTTTAAAAAACACAAAAAATATATTTATATAAATTACAAAATGATTTCTAATAAAAACAAAAATATATACCTAAGCCGGTTTGTTTAAATTCTATTTAAACTAACTTTTTTATTTTGTTCTGTACTGCCTTTCTCAATAACAAGTACTATCATTTATTTTATTGATTACATTTTAAATTTAGAACCATGATATAGACACATACCCTAGAAATACAAAACGAGACACATATTTAAGCTTAGAATATTTTTAGACGCATGTCTATGATTGAATAAATAAATAAGGTGATGAATAATATTATTTTAAATGGTCAAAAGTGTAAAGTAAAAAAATTCGGGGTAGACTTCAGCCCACTTGAGCCCTACCTAGATTCGTCCCTGCGTGTAACCAAGCACCGAACTAAGAACAAAATTTCTAAAATTGTTTGAACACGTAAAATATTATTCTTTCCTAATTTTTTGAGTAGTAAATTTGGTGATGAATCTACAAAAAATCAAAATTAATCTAAATCGATATTTTTAAATGCACTCTAGCTAAACCTACCATTTTGGTTTCTCGTCTCACTCGAGAGGAAGGTGAATTATGAGACGAGACTATCGAGTAACGAAAATCTTTTCAAGAATAGTCAATTTTTGGCGTTACACCATGATTCCTATATTTGTCTTTTTTTAAAGATAAATATTATACAAATTGACCAAGTGGGAGAATGTAAGATTTAATTTCATGTAACAAATACAATGTAATACACATTAAGGTGTAAATGGTTCTATTCGATAACGTGTACAAATTAATTTGTATATTGCAACCTTTGGAATTACACAATGAATGTAGGAGGTTATTCTCCATATAATATTTAATGTATTTTAGTTCATTGTAATTAAATTTATAAATTGAATTGTATGGTTATAATAATCTCCATAATGTCATTTTAAGGGAGAGGGAATAGTTTATATTCAATCACACTCTAAGGTTCATCGCCAATTTTCTAGTGACAAGCAATGATTAGAGGTATGTGCTCGATTCAATCACGCTTCGCTTTTCGATTTAATATTCATAAAGATTTTAGAATCATTAAAATGATTTTATTTTAAAAATTTTGCAACAGGTTCTCCCCAACCATTTTCCTAAACCTAAGTGACCAAAAACATTGTTGACAATAGTTTTCTTCGTTTCAAAAAAAGTGTTGACAGTGTTTTCCATTTTCCATGTTTATCATAAAATAATTGGGACCTAAATAATGCACATAATTTATACTAGTCACATAAAATGATTAAATGAAAGAAAATAAATATTAGTAGAAAATGGGTGATGTGTTGATGATTGTAGAGATGAATTTGTGGGTGGGTTACCGATTATTATAACATAAGGTATGTTATTTTGATTATTTGTTAATTTGATTTCATTGAGTATGAGAATCACAAATAACATCATGAACATACTTTGATTGATGGACTTTATAGTTTGAATGTTTGTGAAATTTTCCAAGTACGCAATTATTTCTTTGTTATTTGCAAATTATTATTGGAAGATGTTGCTCAACAAATATCAGTTAGGGACAAAACATGCATTGTTTTATATCCTTTTATAATCTTTTGGGTAGTATAATAGAGTATTAATATCTCACATTATATGTTATTTTTCTGATAAAATAAAATGCATATTACGAGATAGTTTTGATTTTAACCTTTATATGACATGATAAACTCAATGTTCTTTTGTATCATATTTATTTTTTAAGTTTTTAGAGATCAAACAACAATGTTGAAGAGTTAGATTTTGCAGTGATGTAGAAGAAGGGTATTCTTAATATCATAGTTATTTGACTTATTCATGTTGGTTTGAAGTCAATGTAAGTAGTTTCATTGTGTTTGTTATGCATGCGCCTTGTGTTTTGAGTATAAAGATGTTATGTTTTATATTTCATTTGATGATATTTATTTAGCTACTTTTCAACATTAGTTAGTTGTTAAAATGATTAGATTAAATTATATATTTTTATATTTTGAATATTAATTTATTTTCTAATTGATTTAAACTTGTGTATAATTGGTTTAAATTTTAGTACAAATTAGAGATTGAGGTTCGAGACGAGCTAAAAGCTGCATTGTTTATGTTTTTTATAGAGTTAATTATGAATAAATTGGTTAATTTAACCATTTTTGATTTGTTGCAATTACCTTCGAAGTATGATAACAAATGACTATTTTCACTATTATCGTGAAAACATGTGTTTCAGGTTAAATAACATATTACAAAGAAAAAAATGTAAAAACTTTATTGTTATAAAAGTATTCTATCTAAATAATTTAGATAGAGTCGTTTGTAACATCGTTGTCGTCTGCAACATCTTTTTCGTCTACAACATCGTTGTTTGTAAATGAAGTGGAATAGTTGCGTCGTCGTTGAGAATGAAGCTGAAGAAATAATCTGAAAATGGAGGTGAGAGATTTGTCCACAATAAAATTTAGAAAATAAAAAATAGATACCACGTATAGGAAATTTTTGTGAATATTTTTAACAAAAATTAACCAAAAATTAACCGCATTATAATATTTTGAATGTTTAGGGAGTAAATTTAAACAAAAAAAAAATGTTTAAGAAGTAATTTCAAATAAGATCATGTATAAAGAGATTTTAACATTTTCCCTCTGAACTGTTTTTCTGGTTAATTTATGACAAATTATGTTATCTATGATTGAGAAAATTAGAGTATTTTTCTTTATCCAATGTTTGTTGATGTAACATTTTACGTCTGAACTGCTTTTCTAGTTAATTTATGACAAATTATGTTATCTATGATTGAGAAAATTAGAGTACTTTTCTTTATTTGATACTTGTTACCGTAACATTTTCTGTCTAAACTATTTTTCTAGTTAATTTATCTATAGACATAGAAAATTATAATATTATATTATTTTAACATTTTCTATCTGAACAATTTTTTTCTTTACCTGATATTTGTTATTTAATATTTTTCTGTGAGCTGTTTTTTTTAGTAATTTATGACACATTATGTTATCTATGGACAGAGAAAACTAAACTAATTGTTTTATCTTATATTTGTTACTTTTAACATTTTTCCTTTGAAAATTTATCTTGTTAGAAAAATTATGTTAAATTATGTGTGGAGAAAATTAGAATACTTACCTTTATTTTACGTCTGTCATGTTAAAATTTTCTGTCTCGTCTATTTTTCTAAATAATTTATGTATGTTGAGTTGATGGTGATGTGTCCTATAGCGGTGTAAATTTGAAGATTATTATATCAATTCTATTCATACTTCTTTTATTCTTTAGCTTGATTGTCATATTTGAAATCAACAATTGATTTCTTACTATGTAGATTTATTTATATTGACTATAGGTAGAAAGAGCTCGTTTTGGCGTTTATAAAATTCTTACAGCTTTTTATAAAGGTATATAACAACTCTTATATTTCATACCAGGTTCAATGCTTGATCATAACTATGTGTAAGGAGAAATATTGTAGCGGAAGGAGCAAGAGTACGAGCAGTTGTGTACTGAATTACAAGAGAACGGCTGGAGTCTCTAGTACTTAAGTCACAAAGAGAAGTACTTCAGATAAAAAGACAAATAGAAATACAACTAGAAAGACAAAGAGAATAATTGGAATATCCTCTACCTCCTCCTGATCAGTCTGGTAGATATATTACTTAGACTTGTTTTTATCTTTTAATATTTTGTACGTTATATTGGATAATTAGACTTTTGGTTTATTAGATGATTGTATTTTTGGATGAATTGAGGTTTAGGTTTATTAGATTATTGTATTTTTGGATTATTGGGATTTTGATATAATTAATTTGTTTATGATTTATGTCTGAAATTGTTTGGTTTTAATAGGTAATATTCGGTTTATAGTCGTTTTATTTATAAAAAAAACTAATAGTGGCCGATAGTAACAGGCAACTGCTCTTGGTAAATATGAAGGCTCTCGTTAATAAATTAAAGTTTTCTTCGAGAGCCCTTATACCCTCCTAAATAAGTTATTACTGAGAGCCCTTATACCCTTCCAAATAAGTTATCACCGAGAGCCCTTATGCCCTCCCAAATAATTATTTTCGAGAGCTATATATGCCCTCCCAAATACTTTATTTTTTTTCACCGACATATTTATCATCGAGAAGTTGCGAGAGCATTCATCGCCCTCGATGACCACTATCACCGAAAGCATATTATCTTTCTCCGAGAGTTTTTACTCTCCTTAAAAATCATTTTTTTTACTAGTGCTAATACCTTCTAACATATTTAACACTCTATTATGAATCAAAATATCTCAAATAGAGGCCATGAACATGATTTTCATCATCATTAGATTTCATTTAATTTGGCTTTTCAAATTTAGTAAGAATATAATGGACTCAAATCAGCCAATGGATTGAAAACAACATTTAGGGCATATTCATATCATACAAACAATGAAACACACAAAATCTAAGCATTATGAACTCAATTTTCAGTAAGTGTAGTTTTCATTAAAACATTGAATTACAGTAAAAGTGAAGTCTTGTCCTTAAGTTTTGAAGCTTCAAAACAATCCTAGAAAGCTTTTAGAAATCCTCTCTAACCTTGCACATCCCTAGATCTTAGACTTCGGAAATCTCTCCAAGCTTTAAAGCAACATTGGCAACGGGTTATCTCTTGTTCCTCCCTCTCTCTAGCTTGCTCTCTCTCCCAAAAGAAATCTCCCTTGATCTCCCTTCTCCTTTTAGTTAAAGGAATCCTCCCCAATTTAACGTGTCCACCTTAAATCTCCAAATTACCCTCCCTTTTCCTTTGAACTTCGCGGGACAAATTACACACTTCTGATTGATGACGAGGCACAAAACCGTTGCTTATAAATTTTTGTTGTGATTCCCTTGACGTGGAATCTAACCGTTTTTTAAAATAGTGGTTCCAAACGATCTTTAGATTTATTTGAGAATCCATTTTCAACTTACAAGAAATTTAGTGTAAAATATTTTATTTTAGTTTATAATATTTATTTTAATTATTTAATTTAGTGGGTTTAGTTTTAATTATATATATTATATTTATAAAATTAAGTAAAAATAAAATATATGTGTTATTTTAATATTTGTATAATATAATATATTTTATTTTAATATATAATATTAAAGGTGTATATAATCTATTTTATTTTAGATTATAATATTTATTTGAATTATTTAATTTTTAATGTTTATTTTTAATTATATATATTATATTTATAAAATTAAGTAAAAATAAAATATATATTATTTTAATATTTATGTAATATATTTTATTTAATATATGTATTATTAATTTTAATTATATATTTATATAAAATAAAGTAATTAGTGGATTAATGTGGAAGATGTGTAATTAAAATGTTAATTAATGATTTAGAAAGAGAGATGTGGTTAATTTGAGAATAGGAATGGCAATGAAAATGTAGGTATTTTGTAAAAAATTATTTGAAAGATGGGTAATATTGGAAGGGAGAGGATCTGCTGTCCCAAATTAAGCTGTACCTTACTGTCTCATTTATAAAAAACAATCTAATTTTGATAAATTAGACAAATACAAAATTAAATATATGAAATAAACCCTAAATTCTAAACCACAAACCTTAAATCTTAAACCCTAAAAAATTATATATATAACATTTTATTTTAATATTTAATTTTCTCTTTCCTCTCTCCCCTCTTTTTTCTCCTGTGAGACAGCAAGTGAGACATTATTTTTGGGATACGAGACATTATTTTTGGGATACCAGATCCGTAACTTGCACCACCTCATGATTAGCATTTAAGTTAAGTCATGTTTGATTCCTTCATATTTTTATAAAATAAATAAACCAAAATATATATTTTTTTATTATTTATGTGGTTTGGTATATTTAATTTATCTTATTATTTATATTTTTATCTTTTATTTAAATAATTCGTAATTTAATTATTTTAAAATTTGGTTAATAAGACACCATTTTATAAATTAATTATTTATTTTAATCCTGTGCAATGATCCCGTAAAGGAATTTAGAAAATAATTTCAATCGCTCAGGATTATTTAAAATTATAAATCAGGGTACAAAATGAGTGTCTACACATTGGAAACTCTAAATTCAATTTTCAGATCGAATGACTCACCGTTGTTGTTGAAAATAAAAGTATAGGGAAAAGAGAAAAGCTTTTGATTGTATTTTATTAAGTTTTAGGCATAGCCTATTTATACTTACAATATTGAATTGAAAATGAAATAAATAACGGAATGAAATCTAATCTAATCAAATAAAGTAAAATAAGGAAATGTTCTTAACATATTCCCAAAATATGCTTTATCATATTTTCTAAGATAAAATCATTAGGTTGATATTATTTAGGGCATGATTTATTGGGCTTAACAAGATTATCCAGAAAATCACCCCTTAATCTTATTATACCGCTTCTACTTGCTTGACACTGAGCTTCAAACGCATCTCGATAAACATTTTTCTCCCTAACTCCTTTATTAGGATATCAGTGAGCTGTCCATCAATGCCAACGTGAACAATATTCATCTTTCTTTCTTCAATGCACTCTCGGATGTAATGAAACTTCGTGTCAATGTGTTTACTCCTCTCATGATGAACTAGATTCTTGCAGAGAGCAATGACTGACTTGTTATCAACCAATAATTTAAATGTCAATTCTGTACACCCAACTAACTCGCTAATAAGACGACTAAGCCAGACCCCTTGACATGTCGTTGTCGCCGCTGCGATGTACTCAGACTCGCATGAAGATAAAGAAACAATCTTATACTTATATGAAGTCCAAGTCAAAATGTTGCCTCCGATAAAGAAAACTATCATGGAGGTGCTTTTACGTTCATCAACATCGCCATTAGGATCCTATCGATGTAGCCTACTAATGTAACTTCACCTACTTCTGACTTATAACATCACCTATAACCCAACGTACCCCATACGTAGTGAAGTATTTGCTTGATCACAGCCTAATGTTGAGAACTTGGCACCTTCATGTATCGACTAACTATGCCCACAACATTAGCAATATCATGTTTACTAGGTAAAAAAGACTGTAAGTACGTTTTGATACCTTGTTGCATCCACAACCGTAGTCCTGTCCATTGGATGTGACACGGGTTATAGTTACACATGCCAACTTTCTCAAAAATCTTTGTAGCATATGTCTTTTAACACAATGTAATATCACCGTCATTTTGACGTACTTTGATCCCAAATATTAACTTTGAAGACCGAGGTCTCTAATTTTAAACATTTCTTGCATATGTGTCTTGATTGATGATGTCTTGTACACTTGTTCCCTTAATAATCAAGTCATCCATATAGACACCTACAGACAAGAAAGATTGAGCATCGCCTCTTCAATAGACGACATGTTCGAACGGGTTTCTTGTGAAACTAGGTGATGTAAAGGAGACATCCATTTTTGAGTATCATGCTCATGGAGCTTTTCGGAGCCCATATAATGCCTTACTCAACTTAAGAACTTTACCTATGTTCTTGGAATCGATGAACTCAGGTGGTTGTTCTACATAGACCTCTTATGCGAGATCACCATCAAGAATGCTGACTTCACGTCCATTTAGTGTACTTACCACTTTCTTTGTGCAGAAAGTGCGAGTAACAGACTTTTTAAGACGAGAAGATTTTGTTATCTATAAAAACCGAAACATCGTTTAAGAGAAAGTCACCTTAATCATTGATTTCATTACACTTTAATTCTCAATTCTCAATTCTCATTTGTCATATTTTTTTTACTTCATTCAGTTTGTTTTTACTCTAATTTCCTTTGAACTCATTTAACTCTTTTAACCTTTTGTGACTTTTATTTTATTGACACTATGTCATCTTTCAAAAAAAAAGTATTACTAACATAAATATTTTTTAGTAATTCTCTACATATCATTACATTATTATTATAAATATTAAATCACTTATTTGATTAACTAAAAATATTAAATATTAATATTTTATATTAATTTTAAATATTAAAAAATATACTTTAGAATTAAACGAATTAAAAACTCAAATAATTTACATTTTTAGCAAACAAGATTTGTTAGACAAAATTTAAAAAAAATTCTCAAATAATCAAAGATCATACAAGCTTTAAGTCTTGAACATCTTATTTAAAGATTTTATTTAACAATTATTCCATTAAGATTTGTTTTAATAAGCATTGTTAACTACATATTTCTACAATAAAAATTTATTAAACATTAAAGGAGCAACAATAGTAATAGGTAATAATATATTAAGTCTTACAAACCCATATAAAAATGTGATAGAATCTTTTGGGTATATCAAACGCCTGGTGGGGATTCATTTTCCTCTCACAGGAGTGAGGGAAAACCAGTAAAAAAAATTTATACTTTTATCTATTTATTTGGTTTCTTTTATTTAATTTGTCTAATTATTTATATTTTTTTTATGTTTTATTTAAATATTTCGTAATTTAATTATTTTAAATTTTGGTTGATACGAACCGTTTTCTAAATTATTTATTTATTTTAATCATTTGTAATGAGCCCGTAAAGAATTTTAGAAAATAATTTCAATCGTTCAGGATTATTTAAAATTATAAATTGGGGTATAAAATGAGTGTCTAAACATTGGAAGCTCTAAATCATTTTAGAAAAATCCTAAAAATATAGGATGATCAAAAATATTATTTTCTACAAGAATAATTTTTTTCCATCAATTTTAGTACTTGTTTGTAAAATGATCTATCTTTTAGAGATCATATCTTGAGTTCTACATTCTTAAAATTTACAAAATATTGTCCATAAAATTATTTTTGACCTCTATAAAAAAATTTAGAATTTTTGGGGCACACTTGGAGAATCACTTTATCCGTACTGTCATATTAGAGTTCTACAACTTCGAAAATTTCAAACTCGAGCACAACGTTTTTTTAATATTATTCATGACATGTATAAAAATTTTCAGAATATTTAAACACTTTCGAGAAAATGTTTGACTTTTGTAGTGTTATAAATGTGGCTCCAATACTCCAAAATTATATATGTGAATTTTTTTATGCTCGTATACGCATTTTCTACAAGGAGTCATAGTCTTAACTCCAATCAAGAAACATGTGAATTTTCACTTCACATTTATGTTCTCTCAATGCTCGAGACGTGTTCGTGGCTCTTTAATCTCAACATTGTCTAAACATAATAGACACATATAGTCATCTCTAAGCAATGAATAGGGTTAGCCCCTCATTTAGACATAAATTATGATAATTAAAAGAGAAAAAGAGTTATGAACTCAAAACTCATGTGTAACAATCCTTCCAATCATTGAAAATGGCTAACTATTTTCGAGTGGATATAACGTTGAGGGTAAGGACATATCTAGAATTTGGAGTTGGGGTAAGCTTAATATAGATTAACAAAAAAATTTAATAAAAAAACAAAAGGTAAAAATTAAGTAAATATTCTGCACTTTATCTGATCGCACGATAGATCAAGTTGTAACCGAAGTAAGGGTGTAAACAAAACCAAAACACCCGAAACAAACTGTTGAAAAACCGACCAAAATAATTATAAATCAACCGAACCGAGTTCTGACCGGTTCATATTCTTGTACCGAACATGGCCGGTTCGGTTGGTAGTTTATATAATAAAAAATCAACAGTTTAACCGACCGACCGTATATATACGTGTTTTGATATATTTTTAAATATATGTCCTTTTAGCTTAGTGGTAATCATTTTAGCCCTGTTTCTATTCTCAAGCTATCTCTAAGAATGTCGACCATAACCTAAGATGTCAGTGCTACCGCAATCCCCACATTCTTAAGAGAAAACTATATCGTGTGGAAGAAGAGAGTTCATGCTCAACTCTCTCCTCTTCATTAAAACATGTGGAGTGTTATATCAGATGTTCCCATCAAGATTGATAAGGAGAAATCCGAATGGACTAGTGAAGAAAAGAGGAGAAACAACCTCAACAACATGGCAATAGACGTTTTGTACAGATCTCTTGATGACAGTATGTTCAACTACATCATGTCTCCTTAGTTGATCGTGGATAGGCGCATGCTAACTTCAAGCAACTGATGAAGTGAGGCATTAGACGTGCTCCATTAGACTGACAAGTCTAATGAAGTTAGACTCCCCCGTCTAATAGCAGGGTCCATTAGACCACCAAGTCTAATAGAGTTAGATGACACGTCTAACTGTGTGTCCCTTCAGACTAATCTGAAGGAGTTAGACTCCATGCGTTTAACTTTCATCTGTTAGACTGCACGTCTAACTACGTCTATTAGACTACACGTCTAACTACGTATATGTTAAACTACACGTCTAACTACGTCTGTTAGACTGCACGTCTAACTACATATCCGTTAGACTGCACGTCTAACTACGTCTATTAGACTACACGTCTAACTACGTATCTGTTAGACTACACGTCTAACTACGTATTCGTTAGACTGCACGTCTAACTACGTATCTATTAGACTGCACGTCTAACTACATATCTGTTAGACTGCACGTCTAACTACGTATCCGTTAGAGTGCACGTCTAACTACATATCCGTTAGACTACACATCTAACTACGTATCTGTTAGACTGCATGTCTAACTACGTATCCGATAGACTGTACGTCTAACTACGTATCTGTTAGACTGCACGTCTAACTACATATGTGTTAGATTACACGTCTAACTACGTCTGTTAAACTACACGTCTAACTACGTATCTGTTAGACTGCACGTCAAACTACATATCTGTTAACTACTCGTCTAACTACGTGTAATAACCAATACGTCTAATGAACCAGATTCAGGCTAAGTCTAACTTAGCACGTTTTGATGCACCTGCACAAAAATAATTTGACGGCTTAATTTCCTTCTTATTTAAATTTTACACAAGTTCATCATGAAAATACCTTTAGTCAAAATAATTTGACCTTTAGTCAAATTAATTTGACCCAATAATTTCTCACTTTTTGATGATGATGTTACAACTTTGCACAATTAATTAGATAAACACTCATCAAATTAAAGAACGAATAATACTTGTTCGCAAACTACAGAAATAGTTCCTAAAAACCAATATTACAAAAACCAAGTTTAAAAAGCCAAGTTCAAAAACCAAGTTCACAAACCAACAGAAGATAGTTTAGAAGTGGAGAGATTATTGATTTTCCCTTTTCACGATTGGGTAGTTGAATCCTTCACCGCTCAAAAGGTTTCGAAATGGAGGGAGAGAACAGCCACCGCGACCAATTCCACCTCTTCCACCACCACGATCACCGCTGCGACCTCCACCTCCTTTGGTTGACATGAAACTTCCTTCATTGGTTGGTTTTCTCTTCGATCTGGTGCCGGTTGAAGCACCACCTCTACTACTATCACCGCATCTAGAACCGCCTCTAGAAATTTCCCCCCTTTTTAACATTATCATCGCCACGACAAATGAGGTTCTTCTCTTTATTAGCAGCAGCTTCAACATCTTCAACGGCCTGAATTTGTCTTGCAAAGGAATCAGCTTGTTCCAATCGCTCAACATCAGCTCTACTCATATGACCCTGTATCTCAACCATTTGATTTTGAAGCAAACTCACTCCAGCAATAACTTCTTGATGAAGTTCAATGTTGATTTCCCTTTCGCAATCATACATATCGGACTGCCATTTGAACAAATTCTTTTCGAATTTGGTGTAGGTCTTGTTGAGGATGTTGATCTCATACGTGTTCCTCTTCATAGTTTATTCCATTTCTTTATGAGTTTCAACGAGAGAGGCAAATTCTTTCTTGCTTGATTTCTAATTCTTTACAATTTTTACCATTTTGAATTGTAAGTCCACAAAAGTCCTCTGAAGAGTGCTCATCATTTTTGTCATAGACTTAAGAAGCTTTGCACCACCAACGAATGTTTCTTCATTTGATGAAACTTCATGAGAGTTGGTTGGAGCTGTCCGAATAGGACTGATATGAGTGTGAACTTGCAGGGACTGCTCTGGTTCATCCTCCTAAGAAGCACTTGTAGACTTTTCTTCATCACCCAGAATATCTTCACACACCTTGTGAATCTGATCAGACGTACTATCGGAGTGAAGAGGAAGGTCAACAACATCATCATGAATGTTTGCAGTTGTAATCATCGGAATTGGTCGAGGAGAATCTTCAGAACTTTCGGAAGATGAATCGTTGTTGTCTTGTTCCCCCTCAGAGGAAGAACTCTTATCAGATTCCTTGACTTTTGAGGGTTCCCCCTCAGAACGTGCTTCGTTGGGCTGACTGGCTTCATCCTTATTTTCTGGAGATGCCTCTAATTCAAAAATAGGGGATTCCAGCGCTTTTTTTCTTGGGTTATAATTTGTTGAACTTATTCGATATTGATCTCTTCTTCTTCAATGATCGGATCGGGTTGACTGGTTCCTCAGTATGTTCGACTCTAGGTTGAGCCATAAGGCATTTTTCTTCAACAGACAAGCTTCCCAGTTCTATGAGATGAGCAGCAGCTTGCTCATCTTCCAGAAGAATTAAATCAACATCGTCAGAAATTTACATCGGTTCATCTTCATCTGAAGAATTTCCGAAAAGATTTACCCCTAAGTAGTCTGCTTCATGAACATACCTAAGTACAATAGAGATATAATCCTACATAATCTCATCAATTCTCTTCAGAGCCTTCTCCTCTGTATTAACATTCTTTTCCAAATGATTGAAGTTGGCTTTTCTTGCTTGGAGCAGCGGAAAAAGAGTCTGACCTCTCAAATTGGCTACAACCAGCTCTTTTCTCTTTAGAGCTTCATAGACCTCCGAAGTTTTAGCATATTTCAGGACTCTCTTTTCAATGTTGACTAACTTCAATCATTTCTCGCTTATTCATCTTCCTTTGATGACCTGATCATACCTATTGGACATTCTGTTCATAACCCAAGTATCGAAGATCTCGATCTTCGCAACAGCTTTTACTTTGGCCTGATGCATCATTAGGTTAACGATACACGTAACCTCTGACACTTCCTTATTTGAATAGGTTGCAATTGCATTGCCTTTTCCAAAATTAAAGACTTTAGACATCTCCAAGACTGGGGTTGCCTATAAATATGACCTCCCAATCATTCTGAGAGAAAAAAAGAAATACGAAGAACAACGCGGCCCGTTGAATGAGAAATCACCATTAAAGCTAAAGCTTGAAGTGTCGAATTTTTTAAGAAATTTGATGAAGAATGAATCAAAACTGGTTTCATTCCATTAAAGGAATGAAAAAGGCTTCTAAAATCTTGAATGAATAGCTACAAAAGACTGACTTTTAGAAAGAAAATATATATATATATATATATATATATATATATATATTAATAGAATTCGAAGAAGGAACCTATTGCCTATTGTCCATCCTCACATTTACATCTGGAACCACAACAAAATGAAAATACAAAAAAGGATTTGAACTCATGACCTCTTTCGCTTCTCCAAATATATTAACCCCAGATCATCTACGATAAGAGCGTTTATGCTTTCAACCTGAAATCCCTTCTTTCTTAATCCCTCTCTTGAAACCTGCTCCACTTTCCTCCACCTGCCCCCGAATTGACCCGACGTCAAAGCTTCTCATCAACTCCTTAACCACTTGTCTTAAGGCCAGATTTATTTGCTCCATTTTGTTATTTATTATTATTATTATTATTATATTATTATTATTGTTTTATATTAAACGGCCTTATTTAAATTTAAAAAATTTCAAATAAAAAACAAAAATCAGAAAATATTATTTTATAAAAACACAAAAAAATATACCTAAGTAGGTTTGTTTGAATTCTATATTTTAAACTCTTTTTATCTTGTTCTGTACGTACTTTTATTTTACGAGTCACCTTTCTCACTCACAAATACTATCATTTATTCATTATATTTTAGATTTAGGACCATGACATAGATGAATGCCTTAGAAAATACAAACTTAGACACATATGCTTAGGTTATTTTTAGACGCATGCCCTATGATTGGATAAATAAATAAGGTCAAGAATAATATTTTTTTAAATGGTCAAAAGTGCAAAGTATAAATTATCATGTGTCAGGCACGTGAGATATAGTGCGAGAGCCCTTTTTGACGTGTAACCAAGAACCAAATTAAGAACAAAATTTCTAAAATGTGTTTGAACATGCAAAATATTATTCTTTATGCAAAATATTATTCTTTCCTAATTTCTCGAGTAGTAAATTATATATTGACTTTAAAATAATCAAAACTAGTCTAAATCGAGATTTTTAAATGTACTCCAGCCAAACCTACCATTTTGGTTTCTCGTCTCACTAAATAGTAATGTGAGTTATGAGACGCGACTATCGAGTAACGAAAACCCTTTATGGGAAGAGTCCATTTTTGGCGTTACACCATGATTCGTATATTTGTCCTTTTTTAAGATAAATATTATACTAATGGACTAAGTGGGAGAATGTAACAAATTAAAATATAATACACATTAAGGTGTAAATTGTTCTATTCAATAATGTGTACAAATTAATTTATTGAAATTAATTTGTATATTGCAACCTTTGGAATTACACATTAAATGTAGGAGGTTATTCTACATTATGATATTTAATATATTTTAATTCATTCTCCATATGTTATTTTAATGGAGTAGTTTATATTAAAAAAATATATATATTTGATGACAATAACTCTATAAATATAATTAATTATCTTTAGAGGTCCCTAAGCCTATTTCTTTTATTAAGAACTTGCACCATTGAGTGTTAAGAAAGATAAAAGGTTTAGAAGAATCTCTAAGGACTCTTGGACGCTTTGCTAAAGAGCCGGCCGTTTGTGGAAGAAACTCTAAGGTTCATCACCTATTATCTAGTGACAAACAATGGTTGGAGGTAAGTTCCTTTCACTTAATATTCATAAAGATTTTAGAATCATTAAAATGATTTTTTTTTAAAGATTTTCAATAGGTTCTCCCCAACCACCGTCGTAAACCTATGTAACCAAGAAAAGTTGATTACAATATTTCTCTTCATTTGAAAAAAAGTATTGATAGTGTATGATTTTCCATTTTCCATGTTTGTAATAATAAATTTGCAAACTAGATAATGCACATAATTTATATTGATCACATAAAATGATTAAAGGAAAGAAAATAAATATTAGTAGAACATGTGTGATGTGTTGATGATTGTAGAGATGAATTTTTGGGTGGGTTATCAATTATTATAAAATAAGGTATGTTGTTTAAATTATTTGTTAATTTGATTTACTTGAGTATGAGAATCGCAAATAAAATCATGAACATACTTGTTTGATGGACTTCATAGTTTGAATGTTTATGCAATTTTCTAAGTACTCAAATATTTCTTTGTTATTTGTAAATTATTATTGGAGGATGTTGTTCAACAAATATCAAATATCAGTTAGGAACAAAACATGCATTGTTCTATTTCCTTTTAGAATCCTTAGGGTTCTTGAACAGAGTATTAATGTCTCACATTATATGTTATTTTTTTACTCAAATGAAATGCATATTATTAGATAGCTCTGATTTAAACTTTTGTATGACATGATAAACTCAATGTTCTTTGTATCATATTTTTTTTTTAATTTTTTAGAGATAAAAAACAATGTTAAAGAGTTAGATTTTGCAGTGATGTAGAAGAAGGGTATTCTTAATATCATAGTTGTTTGACTTATTCATGTTGATTTGACGCTATGTTTTATGTTTCATTTGATGATATTGATCTGACTAGCTTTTTAACATTAGTTAGGTCTTAAAATGATTAGATTAAATTATATATTTTTATATTTTGGATATAAATTTTTTAATTAATTTAAACTTTTATATAATTGGTTTAAACTTTTCTACAAATTAGAAATTGAAGTTCGAGACAAATTAAAAACTTCATTGTTCATATTTTTTTTATAAAGCTATGAATAAATAGGTTTATTTAACCATTTTGGATTTGTTGGAATTACATTAAGTATGATAACAAATTATTATTTTCACTATTATCGTGAAAACATGTGTTACAGGTTAAATAACATATTACAAAGAAAAAATGTAAAACTTTATTGTTATAAAAGTATTATATCTAAATAATTTAGATATAGTCGTCTACAACATCTTTTCGTCTACAACATCTCTGGAAATGAAGTGGAACAGTTGTGTCGTCGTTGAGAATGAAACTAAATAAGTAATCTGAAGATGGAGGTGAGAGATTTTCCCACAATAAAATTTGGAAAAAAAAATTGACATATCATGTATAGGAAAAATTTGTGAATAATTTTAATAAAAATTAACCGTGTTATAACATTTTAAATGTTTAGAGTGTAAATTTAAACAAAAATAAATGTGTAATAAGTGATTTCAAATAAGATCATGTATAAAGAAATTTCAAACTGATATAAATTTACATAAATTACTTAGTATACATATATATTAAAATAGTGAAAATTAGAGTAATCTCCTTAATCCGATATTTGTTACTTTAACAATTTGTTTTGGGTAATTTATAAAAAAATGTTATATGTGGACGGAGATAATTATAGTACTTTATTTTATTCGATATTTGTTAATTTAACATTTTCCCTTTGAATTGTTTTTCTAATTAATTTATGACAAATTATATTATCTATTGACTGTAAATATTTAAAAAAAAATTATCTGATATATGTTACTTTAACATTTTTACTCTGAATTGTTTTTCTAGTTCATTTATAGACAAATTATGTTATCTATGACGTAGAAAATTATAGTGTTTTTTTATCTGATATTTGTTAGTTTAACATTTTCCCTTTTAACTGTTTTTTGGTTAATTTATCAAAAAATATGTTATTTGTGGGCAGAGAAAATTATAATAATTTCCATCTTATATTTGTTACTTTAATAATTTCTGTATTAGTTGTTTTTTTTAATTGAAATTTGTTACTTCAACAATTTTTTGTGAGCTATTTTCAGGATACTTTATAACAAATTTTATTATTTATGGACGGACAAAACTAGAGTACTTTTCTTTATCCGATGTTGGTTACTTTAAAATTTTCTCTGTAAACTGTTTATCTGGTTAATTTATGACAAATTATGTTATCTATGATGGAGAAACTTATATTACTTTTCTTTATCCGATATTTGTTACTTTAACATTTTTCATCTGAACTGTTTTTCTAGTTAATTTTTGACAAATTATGTTATCTATGATTGAGAAAACTAGCGTATATTTTCTTTGTCCGATATTTGTTACTTTAATATTTTCCTTCTGGTTAATTTATGTCAAATTATGTTACCTATGATTAAGAAAATTAGAGTACTTTTTTTCCATATTTTTTAATGTAACATTTTTTGCCTGAACTGTTTTTTTGAGATTAATTTATCTATGAGCAAAGAAAATTACAATACTTGTTATCTATGGAAGAAGAAAACTAGATTACATGTGTTTATCTGATATTTATTAATAATTTATTAACAATACTTGTTATCTATGGAAGAAGAAAACTAGATTACATGTGTTTATCTGATATTTATTAATTTAACCGTTTAACTCTCTAAACTGTTTATATCTAGTTAGTTTAACCTAAATTATGTTATATATGGAGGATAAAAATAAAATACTTTTACCTTTATTTTATTTAACTGTCATTTTCATTTTGTCATTTTGATTTTGTCATTTTTATTTATGTCTTGTCTATTTTTCTGAATAGTTTGTCTGTAGATGTGATAGATGTGATGAATTTATGGACGGAGTAAACTAGAATAATTTTATTTTTATCTTTTTCGGATAAAAATTATTAGAAAAGTAAATACAATTCAGTTGTCTCTCATGCATATGTTATGTACAATTAGCCAACTCTCTCTTACATTGTTCTTTCCCATATTTTAACCCACTCATCTACTCCAACTGTCCATCTATTTATTTATATATTTATATACCAATATCCTTCACTTAGTTCTATCAGCCTCCTTTTATCTTCATCAGCTCTTCATTTCTTTCTCTGTTTTAATTTCTCTTCTCTCAGATGGCTGCTAGTTCGATAAATCCTCTGATCATGTGTAAAATAATTGGAGATGTGGTGGATCCATTTGTGCCACAACAGAAATGAATGTCTACTATGCAACCAAGCATGTTACTAATGCCTGCATCATCAAGCCTTCCATGGTTTTCAATCCCCCAACTGTCACCATTTCTGGATTGCCTAATGAGCTGTACACCTTGGTAATGATTTCTCTTTCTATTTGATTAATCTTTTGGGGTATTTGAGTTAGTGCATGTGGAATTCCTTTTATTCTAAACATCAAAATTATATTTACTAGAAAGTCACATTTTCTGTTGTTAGAAAAATGATTAAGAATTTTATACAGATTAGGCACAAAAATCAATTAAACAATTGTCCGTTACTAAATTAAATATTAAAAGTCTAACCATCGATCTCAGTAACAAATAAAGTTGTCGGCTTTGTTTTAGAGGTTATCGCCCTCATTTGAATTTTAGGTTAAACGGGATTTTGGGGTTTTCTGTTAGTTATTGCGTCGATTTGAACTTTTACTTACACGGGTTTGGCTTTTGATCAGAGAATTTTTACGTTACAAGTTTTTGTTGATATTTTTAAGTAGGTGTTACCCACTTTTAGACTTAATTTATGTTTACAACGATAAAACTAATTGTAAGTTACAAAATTCATTGAGAGTTAAATGTATAATTTATTTTGTAAAATGACTTAAAGGGTAATAATATAAAGTAGTAAAATAATTTAAAAATAAAAATAAATAAAATTTTATTTAATAAATTAGGTGGTGTGATCTATAAAATAAAAATAAAAATAAAAAAATGAATGAAATGATGTAACTATTGAATTTGTAAAATAAATCAATCCAACTTTCTCTTAGAAAATTAAATATAATGCTCAATATATCATATATTATTTATTATTCTACTTGAATATAATGTTATGGCATGTACTGAAATGGACCACTTAGACCTGCATTCATTAATCAATTAATTGTCAATAAGTGAAAACTAATGAACAAAGCAAACTCACATGTCATTTATTTCATAAATACAAATGTGTTTTTTTATATTATTTTAATTCTTCTTTTTGGCATACATGATCAGGTCATGACAGATCCAGATGCGCCAAGCCCTAGCGAGCCCTCCATGAGAGAATGGGTGCACTGGTTGTCCTCTCTTTCTCTTTCATCTATTTTTTTTCAAACCATTTTAAACCTTTTTTTTTTTTTTTTTGTTAAATTTACCAACCTAATTAATCATGCATGTATATTAAGCCTACTATTTTGATGATAAGATAAAATTTAATCCATGATAACTTATAATAAATTAGAAATATATATTTTAAATGTTTAAAAGTTTTGTAATATTACAAATAGAACTTTTTAAGACGAGAAGAATTGGTTATCTATAAAAACTGAAACATCGTTTAAGAGAAAGTCACCATAATCATTTAATTCTCAATTCTTATTTGTCATATTTTATCTTGTTGTTAGAAAAAGTTATTAGTAACACAAATCTTTTTTAGAAATTCTCTACCTATCATATCATTACATTATTATTATAAATATTAAATCACTTATTTGATTAACTAAAAATATTAAAATATTCATATTTTATTTCTTATTAATTTTAAATATAAAAAATATATTTTAGTAATTAAACGAATTAAAAACTCAAATAATTTACATTTTTTAGCAAACAAGATTTGTTAGACAAAATTAAAAAAAAATCTCAAATAATCAAATATCAAACAAGCTTTAAGTCTTGAACATCTTATTTAAACATTTTATTTAACAATTATTTCATTAAGATTTATTTTAATCAGAACATTGCTAACTACATATTTCTACCGTCAAAATGCATTAAACATTAAAGGAGCAACAATAGTATTAGGTAATAATATATTAAGGCTTACAAACCCATATAAAAATGTGATAGAATCTTTTTGGTATATCAAACTCCTGGTGGGGATTCATTTTCCTCTCACAGGAGTGAGGGCAAACCAGTAAAAAAAAATTTGTTTCAAACGATTGTTTTGTCCCCTCAAGAACAACAGGGTTCCGTATAACAGAGGATTTAATCTCATTGATTCTCCAGGGGTTGAATCAATATAGTAAGAAGAGTTCAACAATTCCATGTATACTAATGTTTCGTTTTATCCTTTTAGGATTGTGGCCAACATTCCCGGAGGTACCAATTCTGGTCAAGGTGCGTTAATTTCGTGTTGTGTAACCTTAAAATGTAATTAGCTAACTAAGAATTGAGTACCAGGTGGGAAGATTCAAACTCATAACCTTAAAAATATGAATTCTTGCATCACCTACTGAACTTTGAGTAAACTAAAAATGCAGGAAAAGAGATAGTGCCATACATGGAGCCATGCCCACCTGTTGGAATTCACCGTTATATTCTAATACTATTTAGACAGTCCAAATATGTTGACCAAACTATTGAGAAGCCAAATATCATAACCAGGGCCAATTTCAACACTAGAGCTTTCGCTCATCACCTATACTTGGGGGTTCCAGTTGCAACGGTTTACTTCAATGCACAAAAGGAACCCATCAACCAACGAAAGAATGTCTAAGTTATTTCATCTTCTCCTTGAATAAATATATATATTATCATGCATGAACCTAATTATTATATAAAGACATATCTCTCTGTCTCTCTATGAACGATCTATCAATCTATCTATACATTTCCTTTTTGTCTTTTTATCGGTTTTGTGATGTGCTTACTTTTTGGTAGAATGTAGTGCTCTTCTCTTATTCACTTTTCTTGTTCAACATTCCATATATTATATACCATATTTACCTTTTTTTTTAGATTATCAAACTATTTGATTAATCAATATTAATTACACAGTAAATAATATTCAAGAAAAACGTATAAAAAGTAAACATCATAAAAATTAGAAACAAAACGAAGGCTTGATCAAACACGAATTTGATATTTTTTTGTGCTGTGTTTACACAATAACCTACCTTTTCTTATCCGCACAGTAACTAACCAGCCAAAATGAAATGATCATAACTCTTACCTTTAAGTCTTAACCAATTCACAAATAATATCTGACATGATTAGAAGAACAAACATAACATACTATGATTAGTTCATAAGCATCAACAATACAACAACAAGTCCCATTCATTGCAGCTTGAACAAATTCCTCCAACCAAACTTAGAAATTGACATATGAGGATAATCAACAGGATTAAAGGAACATGTTAACATCACTGATTTACCATTTCATCAACATTGCATCTTGAAACCTTATAACCTTATAAGTCGTTTTAATGCTCAACTAAACGTTCATAAACATACTACACTAGTAGAAAATGTGTAATTACCGAGGAGGCTCACCGAGAGCGAGTAAATGCTCTTAGAAATTTATTTTTAACCGATAGAATTTATTTTCCCTCGCGAATATATAACAAGGTCACCGAGGGTAGTAATTATCTCTCGCTGATAGAATATATTTCTGAGGGCTCTTGAAGTCAGCTCTCGGTGAACATATTATTTCCGAGTGCCCGCCTTATGCCCTCGGTGACATTCTTTAATTTACTTCCTTCCTTCGTTCTCTCTCGCTACCACCTCTATATCTGCCACAGATTCGCTACGTCGGTCCGTCGCTCCGTCCGTCACCCCGCCCGTCCTTCGCTCTGTCCGTCGCTCCATCCTCCACCGGCTCCGTCCTCCGCTCAGATTGATTTGTCCACAGGCTGGAATCTTGGAGAAGAAGGACAAAACATCATGTGAGTTTTGATTTCTGTCATATTCTTAATCATATATGTTATTTATCCCACTGTCAAGATTGTTTTTCATTTGATTCATATTGATAGGTCATGGAAACTATTTTTTCTCTCAATCTGGTTTGCTCCTTTTGATTTCTTGATATATTAAATAACTTGATCTGTTGGAATCAACTCATCGGAATACATTAGGTTTTCCTTAATGAAAACATATTTGTTTTCTTTGATTGGTGAGAGGAAGAATTAGGGTTCATCATTATATACGTGGCTGATTAATAAAAATCCAACAGTGCAATGAAGTCTGGAAAATCTTCTTCGCTGAACCCATATGCTGAACCATACATTCCACTTTCAAGAAGAAATGAAGCATTGAAATAGATTGGTTACAATTTGATGGGAAATGATGATCTTAAAGATGTAAACTTGAACCAACACAGTACCAGCAAACATTAGCTTTATCCGATGAGATTATCCATGGTTCAACATCCGAAAGCAGCATCAGCAGAAGAAGCACAATAGATGATAGATATGGTGAAGATGACGATAAAGAGACAAATATGGAAGAAGAGTTTGATATGGGTTTGACATACCTAGAGATGATATTTCCAGGTATATCAGAAGAATCATGGGCAGAGGCTTTTTTGTAAGTGGATCATGAACGGGTAATCAAGAAAGATAGCATTCTATTATGAAAGTGGATCACTGATTCTTAAATCTTATGTAAGACAGTTCAAGAGGCAATTGGCGGGCATCTTATTCTTTCTGTAATTCATTCTTTTGTTTGTTCAGCTAATATAGTAATGGGTAAGTCTTATAATCTCTTAGTTTACAATTACATTCATAATCTGTTACATAATTTATTAGCCACTAGAATTAGTCAAATAAATCCCAAATTAACTGAGCATGTTATATACAAATTTGTCCAATTTCTTTGATCTCTACTATTTCTAGTTAGGTGTTTATGCTTAACTGATTCACTTTTCGAAATTAGGAATAAAAATGATTTATTTGCGTTTTATTGGTGTAATTTCTGCAAGTGTTAAAGATTTAAAACTATTATTGCTACCTTATTTAATTGGTGATTAGAAAAATTTAATAGGTTATTAAGCTATAACATATTGATGCATTTGTTCAATTAAAATTATTTATACAAACTGCTACTGTCTATTGTATTTTCTACATTTGTTCAATTAAAAGCTAGTGAGTTGTTCAATTAAAATATGACAAACCGGTCCTTTATGATTCATCAGATATAGGGCTGAATATAGATGTTTAGATAAAAACCAAATCAACCTCACCCACTACCCTAATGCCTATCACTTTTAGACTAGACCCATCTCAAGGCTTTTTCGAGAGCAGCTTCTTATGAAAATCTTTTTGGGTTTAATAATCTAGTATCCTTATGGTTTCTATACAAGTTAAACAACATTTTGTACAATAGAATTTTAGGCTACACAAATGTTTGCATCAAGTATTAATTGTTGTTGGCATTTCAAATCTCTTTGTCCTGTTCAAATTTAGTTATTTGCAGCTGGAATATATTTTCTTATTGTAGTTTTGTCTATTTATTCACAAACCTGTGAAATGCAGACACATCACTGTGTTAAGATATCACTAGTTTATTTGACTTATTTGATTTAATATGTATAAATTGAGTGTACAGATTAAGATGGATTTTACCATCTATTGATTGTGATTACATGTTTGAAGATTATTATATCAATTCAAAAATAATTGACATATAGCGGTTAAATATGAAGATTATTATATCAATTCTATTCATACTTCTTTTATTCTTTAGCTTGATTGTCATATTTGGAATCAACAATTGATTTCTTACTATGTAGATTTATATTGACTATAGGCTTAGCTCGTTTTGGCGTTTATAAAATTCTTACAGCTTTTTATAAAGGTATATAACAACTCTTATATTTCATACCAGGTTCAATGCTTGATCATAACTATGTGTAAGGAGAAACATAGAAGCGGAAGGAGCAAGAGTACGAGCAGTTGCGTACTGAATTACAAGAGAAGGCTTTGAAAAGAAAACGGCTGGAGTCTCTAGTATTTAAGTCACAAAGAGAAGCACTTCAGATAAAAAAAGACAAATATAAATACAACTAGAAAGACAAAGAGAATAATTGGGATATCCACCACCTCCTAATCAGTCTGGTAGATATATTATTTAGGCTTTTGGTTTATTAGATGATTGCATTTTTGGATGAATTGAGATTTATGTTTATTAGATTATTGTATTTTTGAATTATTGAGATTTTGGTATATGAAATTTGGTATTTTTAATTTGTTTATGATTTATGTCTGAAATTGTTTGGTTTAAATAGGTAATATTCGGTTTATAATCGTTTTATTTATAAAAAAACTAATAATAGCCGATAGTAACAGGCGACTGCTTTTGGTAAATATGAAGGCTCTCGTTAATAAATTAAAGTTTTCTTTGAGAGCCCTTATACCCTCCTAAATAAGTTATCACTGAGAGCCCTTATACCCTTCCAAATAAGTTATCACCTAGAGCCCTTATGCCCTCCCAAATAATTATTTCCGAGAGATATACATGCCCTCCCAAATACTCTATTTTTTTCACCGACATATTTATCACCGAGAAGTTGCGAGAGCATTCATCGCCCTCGATGACCACTATCACCGAAGGCATATTATCTTTCTCTGAGGGTTTTTGCTCTCCTTAAAAAACATTTTTTTACTAGTGTTAATACCTTCTAACATATTTAACACTCGATTATGAATCAAAATATCTCAAACAGAGGACATGAACATGATTTTGATCATCATTAGATTTCATTTAATTTGGATTTTCAAATTTAGTAGGAATATAATGGACTCAAATCAGCCAATGGATTGAAAACAACATTTAGGGCATATTCATATCCTACAAACAATGAAACACACAAAACAATTTTTATATTCATATCCTCTAAGCATTATGAACTCAATTTTCAGTAAGTGTAATTTTCATTAGAACATTGAATTACAGTAGAAGTGAAGACTTGTCCTTAAGTTTTGAAGCTTCAAAACAATCCTAGCAAGCTTTTGGACATCGTCTCTAACCTTGCACATCCCTAGATCTTAGCCTTCGGAAATCTCTCCAAGCTTCAAAGCAACATTGGCAACGGGTTATCTCTTGTTCCTCCCTCTCTCTAGCTTGCTCTCTCTCCCAAAATAAATCTCCCTGATCTCCCTTCTCCTCCTCCTAGTTAAAAGAATCCTCCCCAATTTAACGTGTGCACCTTCAATCTCCAAATTTCCCTCCATTTTCCTTTGAACTTCGCGGGACAAATTAGACACTTATGAATGATGACGAGGCACAAAACCATGATTGATGATGAGGCACAAAACCGTTGCTTATAAATTTGTTGGCGATTTCCCTTGACATGGCTTCTAACCGTTTTGGAAATAGTGGTTCCAATCAATCTTTAGATTTATTTGAGAATTCATTTTCGGTGTAAAATATTTTATTTTAGTTTATAATATTTATTTTAATTATTTAATTTAGAGGGTTTAGTTTTAATTATATATATTATATTATAAAATTAAATAAAAAAAAAAAATATGTGTTATTTTAATATTTATGTAATATATGTGTTATTTTAATATTTATATAATATAATATATTTTATTTTAATATATAATATTAAAGGTATATGAAATGTATTTTATTTTAGATTATAATATTTATTTGAATTATTTAATTTATAATATTTATTTTTAATCATATATATATATTGTATTTATAAAATTAAGTAAAAATAAAATATATGTGTTATTTTAATATTTATGTAATATATGTATTATTTTAATATTTATATAATATAATATATTTTATTTTAATATATAATATTAAAGGTGTATAAAATATATTTTATTTTAGATTATAATATTTATTTGAATTATTTAATTTATAATATTTATTTTTAATCATATATATATTGTATTTATAAAATTAAGTAAAAATAAAATATATATTATTTTAATATTTATGTAATATATTTTATTTAATATATGTATTATTAATTTTAATTATATATTTATATAAAATAAAGTAATTAGTGGATTAATGTGGAAGATGTGTAATTAAAATTTTAATTAATGATTTAGAAAGAGAGAGGTGGTTAATTTGAGAATAGGAATGGCAATGAAAATGTGGGTATTTTGTGAAAAATTATTTGAAAGGTGGTAGTATTGAAATTGGTTCCTCCTAGCTTGCACCACCTCCTCATGATTAGCATTTAAGTTAAGTCATGTTTGATTCCTTTATATTTTTATAAAATAAATAAACCAAAATATATTTTTTATTATTTATTTGGTTTGGTTTATTTAATTTATCTAATTATTTATATTTTTATCTTTTATTTAATTAATTCGTAATTTAATTATTTTAAAATTTGGTTAATACGACACCGTTTTATAAATTATTTATTTATTTTAATCCCGTGCAATGATCCCGTAAAGGAATTTAAAAAATAATTTCAATCGCTCAGGATTATTTAAAATTATAAATCGGGGTACAAAATGAGTGTCTACACATTGGAAACTCTAAAACATTTTAGAAAAATCCTAAAAATATAGGATGGTCAAAATTATTATTTTCTACAATAATACATTTTTTCCATCAATTTTAGTACTTGTTTGGAAAATGATCTATATTTTAGAGCTCATATCTTGAATTTTACATTCTTAAAAATTACAAAACATTTATAGCTGGGACATAAAAATATTGTTGACCTCCATAAAAAAAATTTAGAATTTTTGGGACACATTTAGAGAAACACTTTTTCTGTCTTGTCATATTAGAGTTCAACAACTTCGACAATTCCAAACTCGAGCGCTAACATGCTTTTGAAATTATTGATGACATGTATACAAAAGTTCAGAGTATTTAAACACTTTCGGGAAAATATTTGACTTTTGTAGTGTTATAATGTGGCTCGAATACTCAAAAATTATATATGTGAATTTTCTTATGCTCGTATACCAATTTCTATAAGGAGTCATAGTCTGAACTCCAATCAAGCAACATGTGAATTTTCACTTCACATTTATGTTCTCTTAATGCTTGGACGTGTTTGTGTCTCTTTAATCTCAACATTGTCTAAACATAATAGACACATATAGTCATCTTTAAGAAATGAATAGAGTTAACCCCCTCATTTAGATGCAAATTATGATAATTAAAAGAGCAAAAGAGTTATGAACTCAATGCATGTGTAACAATCTTCCAAACATTGAAAATGGCTAACTATTTTCGAGTAGAGACTACCCATTACGAACAGGCATGTGGGATATAGCGTTGTGGGTAGGGACATATCTAAAATTTGGAGTTGGGGTGGGCTTAATAAGAATTAACAAAAAATTGTAATTAAAAAATAAAAGGTAAAAATTAAGTAATTATTTCGCACATGGTTCTATTGCACGATAGATCAAATTATAACAAAGTAGACCAAGACAATAATATTGAATTAGTTTGAAAAAATTAGAAAATTAGAAGATAAGTTGACCTTATTTTATGAAATATAATTTTAAAATATTGAGATAGGCTTGAGCCCATTAAACACATTCTCACAATCTCTCTCAAGTCACATCCAAATAATTATAAATTTATAATCAAACAAAATTTAACAAAAATAATTAATTAATTAATTAATACTTCTTAATTATTAATTACAATATGAATCAACAATTCATTTAACTCTCTTTTTATTTTAATTCATTTCGCTCTCTCCTTTAATAATAAGTCTTAGTTTCTTTCTCCTTTAAAATATAGTTGTCACCCTTAAAAACTAAACTAGGTACATATATATATAATAATAAATTTTTCATTAAACCGTTTTAAAATAAAATTAGTTTAACTCGGCTGGATCTTAGTTTACTCACTCGTCTAAAAGATATTTGACAGCCTTTAAGCATGTTGTATATATAATATATAATATATATTATATTATAAAACGAAATTTGAGTTTGACTGAGACATGGCTTGACTAGGCTTAAGATTCGTCTTACTCATTTATCTAACTCCCTGTATATAAGGTATAATATATATATATATATATATATATATATATATATATATATATATATAATATAATTTGGTAGGGGTGCGCTTAAGTCCCCACAACCTCCACATACCTATGTCTCTAACTAGTTTTCATTTCTTACACATGATCAAGTATCGAACCCTTAAAAATGAATATTATGATATTTTTCATAGTTTCTTTGAGGAGTAAACTAAGGTTATGATTCTCGAAGTCAATTAGATTAATACATTGAAATACGTATTTCTAAAACCCGTAGAGCCAATTTTAAAAAGCTTGCGCTATAGAACTCTACTTTTTACGAGATTCGAGAGGAAGTTAGATCACATGGTTCTCTAACATAACCTATTAATGGAAAACTATTTCCTAAAATAGTATTCGAGGTTGAGCCTACCATCGAAGTCCTTTTTTGTGTACCCTCAAAAGGCGAAGCACACAAACTGACAAGTGAAGAATGGAGCTCTGATCAATTTTCAGATCGTATGACTCGCCGTTGTTGTTGAAAATAAAAGTATAGGGAAAAGAGAAAAACTTTTGATTGTATTTTATTAAGTTTTAGACATAACCTATTTATACTTACAATATTGAATTGAAAATGAAATAAATAACGAAATGAAATCTAATCTAATCAAATAAAGTAAAATAAGGGAATGTTCTTAGCATATTCCTAAAATATGCTATATCATATTTTCTAAGATAAAATCATTAGGTTGATATTATTTAGGGCATGATTTATTGGACTTAACAAGATTATCTAGCAAATCACCCCTTAATCTCATTATACCTCTTCAACTTTCTTGACACTGAGCTTCAAACGCATCTCGATAAATTTTTTCTCCCTAACTGCTTTGTTAGGATATCAACGAGCTGTCCATCAATGCCAACGTGGACAATATTCATCTTTGTTTCTTCAATGTACTTTCGGATGTAATGAAACTTCGTGTCAATGTGTTTACTCCTCTCATGATGAACTAGATTCTTGCAGAGAGCAATGACTGACTTGTTATCAACTAACAATTTAAATGTCAATTCTTTACACCCAACTAACTCGCCAATAAGATGACTAAGCCAGACCCCTTAACATGTCGTTGTCGCCGCTGCGATGTACTCAGACTCGCATGAAGATAAAGTAACAATCTTCTACTTATATGAATTCCAAGTCAAAAGGTTGCCTCCGATAAAGAAAACTATCATGGAGGTGCTTTTGTGGTCATCAACATCGCCATCAGGATCATATCGATGTAGCCTACTAATGTAACTTCACCTACTTCCGACTTATAACATCACCCATAACCCAACGTATCCCATACGTAATGAAGTATTTGCTTGATCATAGCCCAATATTGAGAACTTGGCACCTCCATGTATCGACTAACTATGCCCACAACATTAGCAATATCAGGTTTACTAGGTAAAAAAGACTGTAAGTACGCTTTGATACCTTGTTGCATCCACAACCGTACTATTTTCCATTAGATTATGACACAGGTTATAGTTACACATGCCATCTTTCTCCAAAATCTTTGTAGCATATGCCTTTTGACACAATGTAATATCACCGTCATTTTGACGTCCTTTGATCCCCATATAGTAACTTTGAAGACCAAGGTCTCTCATTTTAAATATTTCTTGCATTTATGTCTTGATTGATGATGTCTTGTACACTTGTTCCCTTAATAATCAAGTCATCCATATAGACACCCACAGGCAAGAAAGATTGAGCATCGCCTCTTCTATAGACGACATGTTCGAACGGATTTCTTGTGAAACTAGGTGAAGTAAAGGAGGCATCCATTTTTGAGTATCATGCTCATGGAGCTTTTCGGAGCCCATATAATTCCTTACTCAACTTAAGAACTTTACATATGTTCTTGGAATCGATGAACTCAGGTGGTTGTTCTACATAAACCTCCTCTACGAGATCACCATTCAAGAATGTTAACTTCACGTCCATGTAGTGTACTTACCACTTTCTTTGTGCAGTAAGTGCGAGTAACAGACGTATTATTTCCATTATTGCTACTAGAACAAAAATTTCCTTCAAATTCACCCTTTGGAGTTGCACATAACCTTAAGGTTCACAATGTTGTCATCAGGGTCCTTTTAACTTCGAACACCCATTTGAGCCCGATGGCTCGATGACCAATTGGAAGTGACACAAACTCCCATGTCTTGTTCTCAACTAGTAGTGGTAGTCGCTCACCAAAAGTGTTGAGTTATGGAGCCTACACTTATAATAAATTCTACATTGTTAATTAGAGTTTATTGGGTTTTCTTTTTTTGGTTTTGGGCTTGGGCCTGACCAAAGTTATTTAGGTTTATTACCTGAATGTTTACTCAATAAATATGTGATTATTATGGGTTTATATTGTGAGACAGAATTCTAGAGAGATAAAGTGTGAGGCAAAAACTTTGTATTCCTTCTTCTTCTTCATAGTAAATCTGGTGGTGGCTGAAGTGGATGTAGCTCAATTTGAGTGAACCACTATAAATCTGTGTGTTCTTGTGTTCTTCTTTCTTGTGTTTTTACAGATTGTTTTCAGATAGGTCGGATTTGTGAGATACAAATCCTAACAACTGGTATTAGAGCAGCTAGGCTAGATCTGAGTATTGGAAATGATGACAAGTGAGAACAGTATAGGACATGGGATTGGAAGATTTGATGGGACAGATTATAGTTTCTGGAGAATGCAGATTGAAGATTATCTTTATGGAAAGAAGCTTCATGTTCCTTTAGGTGAGAAACCAAAGAAGATGGATGAAGCTGAATGGAAACTCCTTGATAGACAGGTTTTGGGAGTTGTCCGATTGACGCTAGCCAAGACGGTTGCTCATAATGTAGCAAAGGAGAAGACCACCATGGGTCTGATGAAAATTATTTCTGATATGTATGAGAAACCGTCTGCTAACAATAAGGTACACTTAATGAAAAGACTCTTTTACTTAAGAATGGTTGATGGTACTTCTGTCACTACTCATTTGAATGAATTCAATACTATTGTGAATCAATTGCTATCTGTTGAGATTGATTTTGGGGATGAAGTTAGTGCCCTGATTTTGTTAGCATCTCTACCAAATAGTTGGGAACCTATGAGGGAAACAATTAGTAATTCAGTTGGAAATGCTAAACTGAAATTTGTTGAAGTTAGAGATCGTATTCTTGCTGAAGAGGTTCGTAAAATTGATTCTGGTGAAACATTCAAAGGTTCTGCTCTGAATGTGGAAAACAGGGGTAGAGGTAATGATAGAAATTTCAATCGAGGTAAGAGCAGATCTATGTCAAGGAGCAGGAGGAGTCAGTCCAAGTCTGGGCGGACATTTGAGTGTTGGAATTGTGGTAAACAGGGTCATTTAAAGAGGAACTGCAAAGCACCGAAGAAAAATGGTGATGATAAAAATGATGCAGCCAACGTTGTTTCAGAATTTGTCATTAATGCGTTACTTCTGTCTGTTGATAGCCCGATAGATTCATGGGTTTTAGACTCAGGAGCATCTTTCCACACCACTGTTCACAAAGAATTAATGGAGAATTATGTGGCTGGAAACTGTGGGAAATTATATCTTGCAGATGGTGAGCCATTGAATATTGTTGGCATGAGGGACATCAAATTGAAGATGGCAAATGGTTCTGTTTGGAAGATTAATAAGGTGAGACACATTCCAGGTTTAATGCGCAATTTGATCTCTGTTACACAACTTGATGAAGAAGGTCACAATTTCAGTTGTGGAAATGGTGCATGGAAGGTGACTGAAGGAGCAATTGTTGTTGCTCGAGGTCACAAAACTGAAACGTTATATACGACTTCAACTTGCAGAGAAACAGTTGCTGATGTAGTTGATGACTCGAAGAACAGTGAATTGTGGCATTGCAGGTTAAGCCATATGAGCGAAAAAGGGATGAAAATTCTTTTGAAGAATTGACAGATTCCAGAACTGAAGTCTGTTGAACATCAGTTATGTGAAAATTACATTCTTGGAAAACAGAAACGAGTGAGTTTCTTAAAGATTGGGAAGGAGCTCAAGAAAGAAAAACTAGAGTTGGTACACACTGATGTGTGTGGACCTGCACCTGTTTCTTCTATTGTCGGATCATACTACTATGTGACTTTTATAGATGATTCAACAAGAAAAGTATGGGTTTACTTTATGAAGCACAAGTCTGAAGTATTTGCTATTTTCAAGAAGTGGAAGGCTTTGGTTGAAAATGAAACAAATTAGAAAGTTAAGTGCTTGAGATCCGATAATGGAGAAAAATATATCAATCTATAATTCAAAGAATATTGTGCTGTGAATGGGATCAGTATGGTGAAGACTGTTCCCCGAACGCCTCAAGAGAATGGAGTAGCTGAACGAATGAATCGAACATTGAACGAGCATGCTAGAAGCATGAGATTGCATGTAGGGCTGCCTAAAACCTTCTGGGCAGAAGCTATTAATATTGCTGCCTATTTGATAAACAGGGGACCCTCTGTTCCTCTTGAATTCAGAATTCCTGAAGAAGCTTGGAGCAATAAAAAGGTAAATCTTTCTTATTTGAAAGTGTTTGGTTGTTTATCATATGTTCATATTAATTAATGTGATAGGAGCAAGCTTGATCCAAAGTCTAATAAATATTTTTTCATTGGTTATGGTGATATCGAGTTTGGTTATCGTTTCTGGGATAATCAAAATCGGAAGATCATTCGTAGCAGAAATGTTATCTTCAATGAACAGGTTCTCTATAAAGATTGTGTTGGGAAGACATCAGATGGTGATTCCAACTTGGAAGAGACTGGTACAGTCGATTTGAGACAATTTTCAGCTGAATATATACCGGTTGTCGAAGAAGAACAATGTGTTGTTGAAGATGAAATCGTTGAGAACGTGGCCCCAGAGGTAAATCGGCAAATACCGGTTATACAGTTGAGAAGATCATCAAGGAATCGAAAACCAGTTGAGAGGTGGTCTCCATCTCTGAACTATATCTTGTTGACAGATAGAGGTGAACCTGAATGTTATGAGGAAGCAATACAATCTGATGAATCGATTAAGTGGGAGTCTTCTATGAAAGATGAGATGGACTCTTTGATGTTGAATCAGACTTGGGAGCTCACTGAGCTACCAAAGGGAAAGAAAGCACTTCAAAACAAATGGATCTTCAGGATTAAAGAAGAACATGATAAAACCATGAGGTACAAGGCAAGGTTGGTTGTGAAAGGATTTCAATAGAAAGAAGGTATTGACTACAATGAGATCTTCTCTCCAGTAGTTAAATTGATGACAATCAGAACTATTTTGAGTTTGGTTGTAAAAGAAGACCTTCATCTTCAACAAATGGATGTCAAAACTGCTTTTCTTCATAGTGATTTAGATGAAGAGATTTATATGCGACAACCAGAAGGATTTGAAATCAAAGGAAAAGATGATCTTGTGTGTAAGCTTCAGAAGAGTCTGTATGGTTTGAAACAGACTCCAAGGCAATGGTACAAGAAGTTCGATAGCTTCATGAAAAGTAACAATTTTTTGAGGTGTGAAGCTGATCATTGCTGCTATATCAAGAGGTTTGATAAATCGTACATTATTCTTCTTCTCTACGTTGATGACATGTTGATTGCTAAAGCAAGCTTTTATGAGATTAACAAGCTCAAGAAAGAGTTGTCTGAAAAGTGTGCAATGAAGAATTTGAGTGTTGCTAAACAAATCCTTGGGATCAGAATTTTCAGGGATGAAGAAGTTCTCAAGCTTTCACAAGAAGAATATGTGAAGAAAGTTCTTAGCAGGTTCAACTTGTATGATGCAAAACCAGTTACTACCCCCTTAGTTATTCACTTCAGACTATCTAAAGATCAGTCGCCTTCAATAGAGGAGGAGAAAAATTACATGTCCACTGTTCTGTATGCCTCTTCCATTGGTTGTATTATGTATGCGATGGTTTGCACAAGACCAGAAATAGCACATGCAATGGGAGTTGTTAGCAGATTCATGAGCAACCCGGGTAGACAACATTGGGAAGCAGTAAAGTGAATACTATGATACTTAAGAGGAAGTACGGGTCTCGCTTTATGTTTTCGAAAGTCTAATATGGGTTTAGAAGGATATGTTGATGCTGACAATGGTGGTGATGTTGATAGTAGGAAGAGCACAACAGGGTACATTTATACTCTGGGAGGTTTTGCAATCAGTTGGGTATCAAAATTGCAGAAGATTGTTGCTCTTTCTAGTTGTGAAGCAGAGTATGTTGCTGTGACAGAAGTTGCTAAGGAGATGATGTGGTTACAACCCTTTTTGCGAGAATTGGGTCAAGACTACGAGGGAAGTGTGTTGCGATGCGACAGTCAGAGTGCCATTCATTTGGCAAAGAATCCTGTTTATCATGGCAGGACGAAGCATATACAGGTTCGTTATCATTTCATCCGGTCAGCTTTAGAAGATGGAGTATTAGCTCTTGAGAAGATTCTCAGGAGTGAGAATCCAGCTGATATGTTGACGAAAGCTGTGACAAATGAGAAACTGAAGTTGTGTGCAACTTCAGTTGGTCTTCTTCGTTAAGACACCGAATGAAAAGCCACTACCGATCGAGAGATGATGAAGTTAGTCTCCAAGTGGGAGAATGTTGAGTTATGGAGCCTACACTTATAATAAATTCTACATTGTTAATTAGAGTTTATTGGGTTTTCTTTTTTTGGTTTTGGGCTTGGGCCTGACCAAAGTTATTTAGGTTTATTACCTGAATGTTTAACCTATAAATATGTGATTATTAAGGGTTTACATTGTGAGACAGAATTCTAGAGAGATAAAGTGTGAGGCAAAAACTCTGTATTTCTTCTTCTTCTTCATAGTAAATCTGGTGGTGGCTGAAGTGGATGTAGCTCAATTTGAGTGAACCACTATAAATACGTGTGTTCTTGTGTTCTTGTGTTCTTCTTTCTTGTGTTTTTACAGATTGTTTTCAAACAGGTCGGATTTGGAAGATACAAATCCTAATAGGTATGGTTCACAATGTTGTCATCAGGGTCCTTTTAACTTCGAACACCCATTGAGCCCGATGGCTCGATGACCAATTGGAAGTGACACAAACTCCCATGTCTTGTTCTCAACTAGTAGTGGTAGTCGCTCACCAAAAGATCTAACATCATTGAGTTCGACGCGCTCCTCTACAACTAGGAGCCAACTTGTGAGTTTTTCGATGGATAACATTTTAAGATCGACGAGTAACTCAATCGTCATCGCTATCTAATTGTATGCACATGACACACTTTGAAGGAATTTGAGCAATACCTTGTACTCGTACACTAGATCGCCCAACACCTCGAGCTCGTTGACGATCGCCGCAAGTCGAATGTCGAAAGCCTCCATCCCCTCGCCATCTTTAAATGTCAGGTTTTCAACTATGTTCATTGTGTTTGCGCTTAATTTAGATTAGAACACAAAAGTTATTTGTCTCCACTGAATTGAACAGAACAAGTGGCCACGATGAACACGTTGTTTATTTGTAATCTGAATCACCATTCCTCTCTATAAGTAGTAGTCGCTCACAAATAGATTTAACATCATTGAGTTCGACGCGCTCCTCTACAACTAGGAGCCGACTTGTGAGTTTTTCGATGGATAACATTTTTAGATCGACGAGTGACTCAATCGTCGTCGCCATCTACTTGTATGCACACGACATACTTTGAAGGAATTTGAGCTATACATTGACTCGGACATTGGATCGCCCAACACCTCGAGCTCGTTGACAATCGTTGCAAGTCGAATGTCAAAAGCCTCCATCCTCTCGCCATCTTTAAATTTCAGGTTTTCAAACTATGTTCGTTGTGTTTGCGCTTTGTCTTCTCAGACATGTTCAACTCTTACCCGCATGATTTTTAGTGTGTCACATGCTTCCTTGGTCGTCTTTTTTCTTCCAAGGGTTTGAAACAACTCTATCGGCACTGTCCGGAGAAATAACGACATAGCCCATCGATCTTTACGAAGACCTCCCGAACTATTTTCAATGACATCCCAGAAGGATTGCGCTTGTACATTCATCCTCTCTTTTCATTTTCCTGTCATTGCTGATACAGATCGAATATCATACAACTCTGATATCACTTGTTGTTGTATAAAAGGAAAAGTATAGTGTAAAGAGAAAACTTATAATAATATTTTTTATTATTATATATAGATTTCTTTATTTAATTATTTATATATATATTAAATTTAAATAATATATTATTATAAGAAACAAATTAGGACATTATATAAACACTTTTTTATAGCACATATTTTATATTTCATTATTTTTTAATATTTGTCTAATTATCTAATTTATTATTATAAAAAAATTAAGAAACTATATACAACAATTTTATTACCGGTATGTATTTGTTTTAATTATTTATATATATATATATATATATATATATATATTGATTTTAAATATTTGTATATTTAATCAAATATATATTATATAAATTTATTTAATTTTAAATAATTTATTATATTCAATTTATTATATTCAATTTATTTATTTCTAAATAATTTATTTATTTTTCAAATTTTGATAATTGTCCATTCTTACTGAATTTAATTATTAAATAATCAAAATTATTATAAATATAAAAATATAAAAAACTTAAATAAATTAGTTAAATGATTTTTTAAATAAGTATATAATGATAAAGAATATTATACCCAAGTAACACTTTAATTTGATTGGGAATTTAATTCAAAATTAAATGTTTGATAAATTATATTTTAAAATTATTTTTGTTCTCACCTAATGGATGTTGTCAATTTATATGATTGGTACTCATATATTATATTCTTATTTTTAGATATTTTTCAAAATTTATAAACTTTATAAATTTAAAACTATAAATAAACATTAAATTTGGATTGAATTTAATTTTATAAATTAAAAACAATTTTAAATTTTTAATAATATAATTTTTATTTAAAATATTTATATATAAATAATATTTTTTTTTTATATTTTACTTGTGAAAATGTATGAGATTAATGTTGCTAGTTAAATTAATATAATAAAACTAGTTAAAGCAAAAATTTGATTGTTACATTCAAATTAAGAAATTTTAATAGGTGTTATATATTATACTAATTTGAAAATTTAAATTACTAGTTCATTCGGGTCACCGCTATTAATAATTGGAATATGTCGATATATAGTAATTTGTTTGATGATATAATTTATTATTTAATATAACAATTACGTATTTATTTGATAAATATTGTTTAGGTAAAAAATCTGACTTAATTAGATAACTTATTAATGTTTTTAACTTGGTAATAATATATATATATATATATATATATATATGAAAATCAAACAAGATACTATCTTGAATACAATAATTTGTATACTTTCTCTATATGTACATTTAAAAATTATAGTCCTATGAGTTGGATTAAGATAATTCAAATTTAAAATTTTACTATTATAAAGAAGCATAAATTTAAATAAAATTGTAAACTAAATAAATTATTATCATTTAAAATTTATGATTTTTAGATTTTATAAGTTTATAAATCATTTGAACTTTAAGTTTTTATACTATTTTATAGAAATAAAGTAAATTTATACATATTCAAAAAATTAAAATAATGTAATTAATTTTATAATTATGACTTCTTAGTATTATTAATTTGTTATTGTTTTAAAAATAATTTTATATTTAATTATATATATAATAATAATATATTAATATAAAAAATTTAAATAAATTTTAAATTTTATAAATTCATACTTATCCAACTATTTTAAATAAACTCGATTTTGCCTACATATTACTTAAGTTGAATGATTCTTATTCTATTATGGAGTTATTTAAAATTATTCTATTTAATAATGACCTCTTTAAATTAGAAAATTTTAATTAAAAAAATCAAACAAAACACAACATGACTCCTAACCAATTAATTTGTATACTTACTTTCTCTATATTAATTATATATATATATATATATATATATATATATATATATATATAATAAATTAATTTACATATTAAGTATTTTAAATTTATTTAATTTATGCAAAATATAATTTTGAAATAATTAATTACTTTCACATTTAAAATATAAAATCTTTAACATTCAATATAATTAATTTTATAATATAAAATATAATTTTGAAATAAATTAATTACTTTAACATAAAATCAATATCCAACATTCAATTTTATGTCCATTATTATGGATTTATGCTAGGTTTTATTTATTCATATCCCTTTGAATTATTGATTTTTAAAAAATGAAATTCAAGATATTTAATATTTTAAGACAAAGTATGGAGTTTTGATTTGACTTGATGATTGATATAATGAAATCTTTATTAGAAATAACTTATCTAATACATTAATACATTTGGATAGACAATTCTATAGAAATTGATAATATTGAAGTTGAAAATGGAGGTTTTTTTTAAGCCCATAGGCTCGGCCCAGTCCAACCCACTAATAGCCCATGGCACGTGCGACTTACAGCTCGGCATGGCTGAGCCACAGCTCGGCATGGCCCGGCCCACAGCCCGGCACGTTAGTAAATATAAAGACAAAAAAAACGATAACAAAAAATGGTAACATTTATTAAAAAAAGAAGAAAAAAACGGTCACATTTCTATAGAATCGAAAATTAATGAACAATATCAAGGTTGTATGCGAGAAACTGAAGGCACATCTGATACCGATTCCGACAAAGGTGTATGAGACAACTGATTATAGAACATTTCAGATTTAATCTAAGGTAAGTTAGAACTACGTGAGGGTCTGATTTTTACAAATTTGAGGTATGCAAATTTGTTAGATACGTAGGCAACTTGAAAGGGTGCGACCCCATATTTTTTAAAATTATTTTTATAGAAGGTTAACAATGTTGTTATACGGTCCGGTCCAGCCCGTTGGCACAGAACGACACGGAATGCTCGGCACGGTACGACTCGGTACGGCACGGGAAGCACGGCACGGCTCGACACGACATGGGTCAATAGGTCGGACTGGGCCAAAATATTTTACTTTTAGGCACGGAAGGTACACGACACGATTAACATGAGGCACGACACGACACATATCACTATTTGGTACGATAGGATGGGTCGGGCCATCCCGATGCCGACCTCTAGTTCCACGACACAACTCTTAGTTATTTAGATCATCAATCACGAGCATTATGAGCTGAACCATAACATGTTCAAAGTAAAATGAGATAGCACCCTTTGAGGAAATGGCTTAGCCATAAAGGGCATGATCAATCACAAATCATATGTCTCACATTCTTTCCAGTGGAACGATATGAAGACGATAACAATCTCGACAAGAAAATGTGACATTTATTGTTAAGTTTCTACAAGAGACGTGCTAAAGAAAACGATAAGGCGAAAGACCAAATGACGAGGAAAGAAGTAGCTCAAAGAGGACTTGGTTTTGTTTTGCCATCAATTATTTTCTTTCTATAGTATTAAATGTAAAGTCTTTTTGTATATATTGCAAAACACTATGTGAATTTGAAAGGCGATTACGATGAGTGAATGTTTGTAACAATTCGTTATATATGACTTAGAAACATGTATGTGTGCGTCTATTTTCCCTTAGGAACACGTATGTGCATAATAATGACATTGATCATTATATTATTCATTAAAATTCTCTTCTTAACTAACTTTCGAGATCTATATGTTTTCATGACGAATCAAAAACGAGATCTGTTGATTTAAAACATCACAAAAGTCACGTAGTTGCACTAGTAAAAAATAGATAATTACCGAAAAAAATCTTCGAGAGAGAAAGAAAGCTCTCCGAAATATTTACTTTACCAAGGGAAAAGTGTTGCTCTCGGTGATAGTCTTATTGTTACCGAGGGAGAAAGAATGCTCTCGGCTATAAGATTATATTTTGTCTAGTCACGCTCTCTACCGCCTAGCTCTTTTTTCCCTCTTTCTTCTTTCTCTCTTCTTACTCTTCATTTAAGATCTGAGTGCAGATCCACATATTATATCATTATCAAATCAATTCAAGTCTTATTGATAGCCGAGGGAGCCATTCTCTTTCAAGTATTATATTAGAAGATTACATATGAGAGAGACTTTTGATTTCTCTGGCGATTTATAGCCAGCTTCTTGCCAAAATACCTTCCAGAATCGGTGAAATCCGATGAACTCGACATGATGTTCGAACAAAATAGCCAGTGGGTATTATTTGAATTTTTCTTATTATTGGAAATGGTGAATCTTAATATGTTGAACATGTAATAAGGGAACATAATTTCATGGCTGCAAATGAGTTTCTTGAGCTTTTATGTGAACTTATTGTTGCAAGACTTTCTATAATTGCAAAACGCAAGTAATTGTAAATCAATTTGAATAAATTCTCTGTTTTTTCCTTTTCTTTATCATGTTTGTGTGGTTTTAGGGAATGTCCGTTGGATCTAAAAGAAGGAATTGCTAGTCTCATTTTCGTCGGACCTCGATGCTCAGACATTCCTGTATTGCAGACAATTCACAAAATCTTTAAGAAGAAATACGGAAAAGATTTTGTCTCTTTTGCAACTGATCTCCGACCAAACTCCGGCGTCAATCGCACGGTATATTGAACTCGATCAAACTTTTTCCTTCTCCCCTTTCTAGATCATAATTTGGTTAATTTTTGTTTATGGCAGCCAATTAAAAAGCTTTATGTTAGAACCCCATCTGGGGAGATGAAATTAAAGATCATGAAGGAGATTGCTAAAGAATAAATATTGAATGGGATATGACTGAAACTGAAATCGAGCTTCTCAAACCTCTTGAACAACACATTGATGGACCAACTGGGTTTGCCAGTGCCAATAATCTACCTCTAAAATTTTTTTTATTACTTGGATCTCGAGATGGTGAGATAAGAAGATGAGGTCGGAACTAAAGAATTAAGATGAATTATTTAATATTATGACCGTGAGCATTGACTTTTTTCTCGGTAAAATTATAATTATCTCCAAGGGTGGTAACTGCTCTCGGTGAAATTTATTTTTTTTACCGACAGTCTTATCACCGACACCTTCTGAGAGCATTTATTTCCCTCGACGAAAATAATCACCAAGGGCATTTTGGCTTTCTCTGAGGGTTTATGCCCTCGTTAAAAATAATTTTTCTACTTGATTGGGCTTCATATGTGCAACATTTGGAATGCATATAGGTATTGAAAGATCGTCACTCAAAAAGACACATTCATGATATTTTGACTCTCACTTGTTTCAAGACATGGACGATCATGTCATTTATTCAAAAAAAAATCACGATTCACACAACAATAAAAAGAAATACAAGGATAAGGATTGAAATCGTTCATTATTGTCATATAGATTGATATGCTCAACATGATTTACATAAACATATTTTATCCTTTCAAAAATCTTTGATTTTATGTGAACAAAATGAGTAACTAGAAAAACTAATCACATGGAAATGGAGCAATGTATTATGAATATACAAGCATGTCAAAAATGATATTTCGACGTAAAATTGAGAGATGGTGCACTCCATTGACATGAGACTTATTATAGATTGATGGAGCTATGACAAGCTGTCATAGGTATAAATAATGACATCTCGAAGCAAGTCAAGTGTGCGACAATGTTAAAAACAAATAGGTGATTCATGATGGTCCGGCCCATTCACCAAACTTCAATTATTGAGATGATCTCTTGATAATAACACACAACATCAAATCCTTAGAGTTCGACTGAAGATCGGATACAATGATTGGAATAAACATTGCCCCTCAAACTTGAAGCAGCCTCGTCATATCCTTTTGAAGAATTTTTTACTCTATTCGAACAATAAGTGTAACTAGAATAGTTGGTCATATAAATGGATTTATGCAAGAAATGTTAACCCGGTATAAGAAACTGAGAGATGATGCACTATATCAATGTGTGACCTATTATAGTTTTGACATGGCTCTAATGATGTATCATACAACATCTTAGAACAACTCAAGAAAAAGATGAGGTTGGTTAGATATGGATCTGGAATAGATTATGATTATTCTCATTTATCGGTCTTCAAATTAAAACATGATATTTTGATCATAAACAATGACTCAAGGTCCCAAGACTACAACTAAATCTTAGACTCACATATGAAAGATCCATATATGAAGTATCTCTAAACATGATAGATTTGATATATAATAATACATGAAAGATAATATCTCATTTAAAATAGGGACTTATCGGCATGTGTAGTAGACACTCACATTTCCACCCTATTTATAATTAAAATTTGGACTCAATTTTATTTATGTAAATATTATTAATAACCAAACAAAATAAATTGATTTTAAATGAATTTCATTTTTTAATTAATTTTGTTTGTTTTTGGTTTTTCATGGTTCATTAATATATATATATATATATATCAAAGCAAACAAGGCTTAGGCACTGATGCCCAAACCAAACCCCAAAAGAATTCAAACAAACAGGGACTAGGTGCCAGCTAAGCACCCAGACCCTTTTTCCCTTTCATCTCCTTTGTGTCTGATCTGATGCTCCTTAACACCATTGGAAACACATCTTTCGGAAAAATCCAGTTGCTGGTCTCAAAAGACAAACAATGATGGAGACGCGAGGATCACGAGGCCCACGAGGAAACAGTTAGATAAAAAGATCGAGGGAGGGAGAAAAAGGAAGGAATAGAGAGAGAAAAGGAAGAGCGGCCATTGTTGATGTTCTTGAAGCTTTTGCTGCTTTTCTTAGTTTTGGAGTTGGAGATCTCCATTGTACGTGGTATAAATTGCAAATTGTTTTGAAACCAGTTGCTTTTCGAAGAAGGAGCCTATTGTCCATCCTCACATTTACATATGGAAGCACTGTTCCAACGCACTTTTATTTTATTAAATACATGTATATGTCTATTATACGAGCACTTCCTCTATTTCAAAAAAAATACAAAATGAATACACCAACAAAGGATTTGAACTCATGACCTTCGTTCGCTTCTCTAAATATATTAATCCCATAACATCTACGCTAAGAGCATTTATGTTTTCTACCCGAAATCCCTTCCTTGCTCAACTTTCTTAGATGCACCTGCCCGAACTAACTCGCCGTTAAAGTTTCTCGTCAACTCCTTGACCACCTGGCTTAAAGCCAGATTGATTTGCTCCATTTTGTTATTTTTTCTTATTATTTTTTTATATTAAACGGCCTTATTTAAATTTTAAAATTAAAAAAAACAAAACAAAATTCAGAAAACATTATTTTAAAAAACACACAAAATATATTATATATAAATTACAAAATGATTTCTAATAAAAACAAAAATATATACCTAAGCCGGTTTGTTTGAATTCTATTTAAACTAACTTTTTTATTTTGTTCTATACGTACCTTTCTCAATAACAAGTACTATCATTTATTTTATTTATTACATTTTAAATTTAGAACCATGATATTCGGGGTGGGCTTCAGCCCACTCGAGCCCTACCTAGATTCGTCCCTGCGTGTAACTAAGCACTGAACTAAGAACAAAATTTCTAAAATTGTTTGAACACGTAAAATATTATTCTTTCTTAATTTTTTGAGTAGTAAATTAGGTGACGAATCTACAAAAAATCAAAATTAATCTAAATTGATGTTTTTAAATGCACTCTAGCCAAACCTACCATTTTGGTTCCTCGTCTCACTCGAGAGGAAGGTGAATTATGGGACGCGACTATCGAGTAACGAAAATCTTTTCAAGAATAGTCAATTTTTGGCGTTACACCATGATTCCTATATTTGTCTTTTTTTTTTAAGATAAATATTATACAAATTGACCAAGTGGGAGAATGTAAGATTTAATTTCATGTAACAAATACAATGTAATACACATTAAGGTGTAAATGGTTCTATTCGATAATGTGTACAAATTAATTTGTATATTGCAACCTTTGGAATTACACAATCAATGTAGGAGGTTATTCTCCATATGATATTTAATGTATTTTAATTCATTGTAATTAAATTTATAAATTTAATTGTATGGTTATAATAATCTCCATAATGTCATTTTAAGGGAGAGGGAGTAGTTTATATTAAACAAATAAGTCTTTAGAGCTAAGGTGTAGAAGAATCTCTAAGGACTCTTGGAGGTTCTATTAAAGATACCATTCGTGGGCGAAACTCTAAGGTTCATTCATCGCCAATTTTCTAGTGACAAGCAATGATTGGAGTTAAGTGCTCGATTCAATCACACTCTAAGATTCATCGCCAATTTTCTAGTGACAAGCAATGATTAGAGGTATGTGCTCGATTCAATCACGCTTCGCTTTTCGATTTAATATTCATAAAGATTTTAGAATCATTAAAATGATTTTATTTTAAAAATTTTGCAACAGGTTCTCCCCAACCATTTTCCTAAACCTAAGTGACCAAAAACATTGTTGACAATAGTTTTCTTCGTTTCAAAAAAAAGTGTTGACAGTGTTTTCCATTTTCCATGTTTATCATAAAATAATTGGGACCTAAATAATGCACATAATTTATACTAGTCACATAAAATGATTAAATGAAAGAAAATAAATATTAGTAGAAAATGGGTGATGTGTTGATGATTGTAGAGATGAATTTGTGGGTGGGTTACCGATTATTATAACATAAGGTATGTTATTTTGATTATTTGTTAATTTGATTTCATTGGGTATGAGAATCACAAATAACATCATGAACATACTTTGATTGATGGACTTTATAGTTTGAATGTTTGTGAAATTTTCCAAGTACGCAATTATTTCATTGTTATTTGCAAATTATTATTGGAAGATGTTGCTAACCAAATATCAGTTAGGGACAAAACATGCATTGTTTTATATCCTTTTATAATCTTTAGGGTAGTATAATAGAGTATTAATGTCTCACATTATATGTTATTTTTCTGATAAAATAAAATGCATATTACGAGATGGTTTTGATTTTAACCTTTATATGACATGATAAACTCAATGTTCTTTGTATCATATTTATTTTTTAAGTTTTTAGAGATCAAACAACAATGTTGAAGAGTTAGATTTTGCAGTGATGTAGAAGAAGGGTATTCTTAATATCATAGTTATTTGACTTATTCATGTTGGTTTGAAGTCAATGTAAGTAGTTTCATTGTGTTTGTTATGCATGTGCCTTGTGTTTGAGTATAAAGATGTTATGTTTTATATTTCATTTGATGATATTTATTTAGCTACTTTTCAACATTAGTTAGTTGTTAAAATGATTAGATTAAATTATATATTTTTATATTTTGAATATAAATTTATTTTCTAATTGATTTAAACTTGTGTATAATTGGTTTAAATTTTAGTACAAATTAGAGATTGAGGTTCGAGACGAGCTAAAAGCTGCATTGTTTATGTTTTTTATAGAGTTAATTATGAATAAATTGGTTAATTTAACCATTTTTGATTTGTTGCAATTACATTCGAAGTATGATAGCAAATGACTATTTTCACTATTATCGTGAAAACATGTGTTTCAGGTTAAATAACATATTACAAAGAAAAAAATGTAAAAACTTTATTGTTATAAAAGTATTCTATCTAAATAATTTAGATAGAGTTGTTTGTAACATCGTTGTCGTCTGCAACATCTTTTTCGTCTACAACATCGTTGTCTGTAAATGAAGTGGAATAGTTGTGTCGTTGTTGAGAATGAAGCTGAAGAAATAATCTGAAGATGGAGGTGAGAGATTTGTCCACAATAAAATTTAGAAAATAAAAAATAGATATACCACATATAGGAAAATTTTGTGAATATTTTTAACAAAAATTAACCAAAAATTAGCTGTATTATAATATTTTGAATGTTTAGGGAGTAAATTTTAAAAAAAAATGTTTAAGGAGTAATTTCAAATAAGATCATGTATATTGAGATTTTAACATTTTCCCTGTGAACTGTTTTTCTGGTTAATTTATGACAAATTATGTTATCTATGATTGGGAAAATTAGAGTATTTTTCTTTATCCAATATTTGTTGATGTAACATTTTTCGTCTGAATTGCTTTTCTAGTTAATTTATGACAAATTATGTTTTTTATGATTGAGAAAACTAGAGTAATTTTCTTTATTTGATATTTGTTACTGTAACATTTTCTGTCTAAACTATTTCTCTAGTTAATTTATCTATAGACATAGAAAATTATAATACATTATTATTTTAACATTTTCTATCTGAACAGTTTTTTTTTTACCTGATATTTGTTATTTAATATTTTTCTGTGAACTGTTTTTTTTAGTAATTTATGACACATTATGTTATCTATGGACAGTGAAAACTAAAGTACTTGTTTTATCTTATATTTGTTACTTTTAACATTTTCCCTTTGAAAATTTATCTTGTTAGAAAAATTATGTGTGGAGAAAATTAGAATACTTACCTTTATTTTACATCTGTCATGTTAAATTTTTATGTCTGTTCTATTTTTCTGAATAATTTATGACTGTTAAGTTGATGGTGATGTGTCCTATATGTTGTTTAAATGAATCTATGGACGGAGAAAAACTAGAGTATTATATAAATATTTAATGGTTAAAGTAAGAAATTTAACATTTACAATAAAAAAAATATATTAGAAAGGTAAATACAATTTACCAACTCTCTCTTACATTGTTCTTTCCCATATTTTAACCCATTCATCTACTCCAACTGTCCATCTATTTATTTATATATTTATATACCAATATCCTTCACTTAGTTCTATCAGCCTCCTCTTATCTTCATCAGCTCTTCATTTCTTTATCTGTTTTAATTTCTCTCCTCTCAGATGGCTGCTAGTTCGATAAATCCTCTGATCATGTGTAAAATAATTAGAGATGTGGTGGATCCATTTGTGCCCACAACAAACATGAATGTCTACTATGCAACCAAGCATGTTACTAATGCCTGCATCATCAAGCCTTCCATGGCTTTCAATCCCCCAACTGTCACCATTTCTGGTTTGCCTAATGAGCTTTACGCCCTGGTAATGATTTCACTATCGATCTTTTATTTGATTAATCTTTTGGGGTATTTGAGTTAGTGCATGTGGAATTCTTTTTATATCAAACATGAAAATTATATTTACTAGAAAGTCACATTTTCTTTTGTTAGAAAAATGATTAAGAATTTTATAACGATTAGGCACAAGAATCAATTAAACAATGGTCCGTTACTAAATTAAATATTAAAAGTCTAACCATCGATCTCAGTAACAAATAAAGTTATCGGCTTTGTTTTAGAGATTATCGCCCTCATTTGAATTTTAGGTTAAACGGGATTTTAGGGTTTTCTGTTAGTATTGCGTCGATTTGGACTTTTACTTGCACGTTGATTGGCTTTTGACCTGAGACATTTTACATTACAAGTTTTGGTTGATATTTTTTATGTAGGTATTACCCAGTTTTAGACTTTTACATTTACAATGATAAATTAAATGCAAGTTACAAAATATACTGGGAGTTAAATGTTTGATTTATTTTGTAAAATGACATAAAGAGTAATAATATAAAATAATTTTAAAATAAAAATAAATAATATTTTATTTAATAAATTAGGTGATATGATGTATGAAAATAAAAAAAATGAATGAAATGATGTAACTGTTGAATTTGTAAAATAAATCAATCCAACTTTCTCTTAGAAAGTTAAATAATAATGCTACTTGAATATAATGTTATGGCATGCACTGAAATGGACCACTTAGATCTGCATTCATTAATCAATTAATTGTTGAAAACTAATGACCAAAACAAACTCACATGTCATTTATTTCATAAATACAAATGTGTTTTTTATATTATTTTAATTCTTCTTTTTGGCATGAATGATCAGGTCATGACAGATCCAGATGCGTCAACCCTAGCGAGCCCTCCATGAGAGAATGGGTGCACTGGTTGTCCTCTCTTTCTCTTTCATCTATTTTTTTCAAAAAAAACTAAATAAGGACTCAAACCATTTTAAACCTTTTTTTAGTTAAATTTACAAACCTAATTAATCATGCTTGTATATTAAGCCTACTATTATGATGATAAGATAAAATTTAATCCATGATAACTTATAATAAATTAGAAATATATTTTAAATGTTTAAGTTTTATAATATTACAAATAGAACTTTTTAAGACGAGAAGAATTGGTTATCTATAAAAACTGAAACATCGTTTACGAGAAAGTCATCATAATCATTGGTTATCTTACACTTTAATTCTCAATTGTCATATTTTATCTTTTTTTTAGAAAAAGTTATTACTAACACAGAAATTCTCTACATATCATATCATTACATTATTATTATAAATATTAAATCACTTATTTGATTAACTAAAAATATTAAAATATTCATATTTTATTTTTTATTAATTTTAAATATAAAAAATATATTTTAGTAATTAAACGAATTAAAAACTCAAATAATTTACATTTTTTAGCAAACAAGATTTGTTAGACAAAATTTAAAAAAAAAAATCTCAAATAATCAAATATCAAACAAGCTTTTAAGTCTTGAACATCTTATTTAAACATTTTATTTAACAATTATTCCATTAAGATTTGTTTTAATAAGAACATGCTAACTACATATTTCTACAATCAAAATGCATTAAACATTAAAGGAGCAACAATAGTAATAGGTAATAATATATTAAGCCTTACAAACCCATATAAAAATGTGATAGAATCCTTTGGGTATATCAAACGCTTGTTGGGGATTCATGTTCCCTTACAGGAGTGAGAGCAAACCAGTAAAAAACATTTTTTTGTTTCAAATGACTGTTTTGTCCCCTAGAGAACAGAGGTCCGTATACTAGAGGATTCAATCTCATTGATTCGCCAAAGGTTAAATCAATATAGTAAGAAGAGTTCAGAAATTCTATGTATACTAATATTTCATTTTATCCTTTTAGGATTGTGGCCAACATTCTCGGAGGTACCAATTCTGGTCAAGGTGCGTTAATTTCGTGTTATTGTGACCTTAAAATGTAATTATCTAACTAAGCATTGAGTATCAGGTGGGAAGATTCAAACTCATAACCTTAAAAATATGAATTCTTGCACTCACCTACTGAAATATGAGTAAACTAAAAATGCAGGAAAATAGATAGGGTCATACATGGAGCTATGCCCAGCTGTTGGAATTCACCGTTATATTCTAATACTATTTAGACAATCCAAATATGTTGACCAAACTATTGAGAAGCCAAATATCATAACCAGGGACAACTTCAACACTAGAGCTTTCTCTCATAACCTATGCTTGGGGTTCCGGTTGCAATTGTTTACTTCAATGCACAAAAGGAACCCATCAACCAACGAAATGTCTAAGTTATTTCATCTTCTCCTTGAATAAATATATATATTATCATGCATTAACCTAATTACTATATAAAGAAATATCTCTCTATCTATGATCGATCTATCAATCTATCTATACATTTCCTTTTTGTCTTTTTATCAGTTTTATGATGTGCTTACTTATTGGTAGAATGTAGTGCTCCTTCTCTTATTTACTTTTTTTTTCAACATTCCATATATTATATACCATATTTTTTTTTTAGATTATCAAATTATTTGATTAATCAATATTAATTAGACAGTAAATAATATTCAAGAAAAATGTATAAAAAGTAAACATTATAAAAATTAGAAACAAAAGGAAGGCTTTATCAAACATGAATTTGAATTTATTTATTTTTTTCTTTTTGTACTGTCATTACACAATAACCTACCTTTTCTTATCCACACAGTAATTAACCAGCCAAAATGAAATGATCATAAAATGAAATGATCATAACTCTTACCTTTAGGTCTTAACCAATTCACAAATAATATCTGACAGGATTAGAAGAACAAGCATAACATACTATGATAAGTTCATAGGCATCAACAATACAACAACATCAAGTCCCATTCATTGCAGCTTGAACAAATTCCTCCAACCAAACTTAAAAACTGACATATGAGGATAATCAACAGGATTAAAGGAACATGTTAACATCACTATTTACCATTTCATCAACATTGCATCTTGAAACCTTATAACCTTAAAAGTCGTTTTAATGCTTAACTAAACGTTCATAAACCTACTACACTAGTAGAAAATGTGTAATTATCAAGGAGGCTCACCGAGAGCGAATAAATGCTCTTGGAAATTTATTTTTAACCGAGAGAATTTGTTTTCCCTCGCAAATATATAACAAGGTCACCAAGGGTAGTAATTATCTCTCGCTAATAGAATATATTTCCGAGGGCTCTTGAAGTCAGCTCTCGGTGAACATAATATTTCTAAGTGACCGCCTTACACTCTCGGTGACATTCTTTAATTTAAATTACTTCCTTCGTTCTCTGTCGCTAACACCTCTAGATCTGCCATAGATTCGCTCCGTCCGTCCACATATCCACTACGTCGGTCTGTTGCTCCGTCCGTTGCTTCATCCATCACCCCGCACGTCCTCCGCTCCATCCTCCACCCGCTCGGCCCTCCGCCCAGATTGATTACAAAACATCATGTGAGTTTTGATTTCTGTCATACTTAATCATGTTATGTATCCCACTGTCAAGATTGTTTTTCATTTGATTCATATTGTTAGGTCATGGAAACTATTTTTTCTCTCAATCTGGTTTGCTCCTTTTGATTTCTTGATATATTAAATAACTTGATCTGTTGGAATCAATTCATCGGAATACATTAGGTTTTCCTTAATGAAAACATATTTGTTTTCTTTGATTGGTGAGAGGAAGAATTAGGGTTCATCACTATATATGTGGCTGATTAATAAAAATCCAACAGTGCAATGAAGTCTGGAAAATCTTCTTCGCTGAACCCATATGCTGAACCATACATTCCACTTTCAAGAAGAAATGAAGCATTGAAATAGATTGGTTACAATTTGATGGGAAATGATGATCTTAAAGATGTAAACTTGAACCAACACAGTACCAGCAAACATTAGCTTTATCCGATGAGATTATCCATGGTTCAACATCTGAAAGCAGCATCAGCAGAAGAAGAAGCACAATAGATGATAGATATGGTGAAGATGATGATAAAGAGACAAATATGGAAGAAGAGTTTGATATGGGTTTGACATACCTAGAGATGATATTTCCAGGTATATCAGAAGAATCATTGGCAGAGGCCTTTTTGTAAGTGGATCATTAACGGGTAATCAAGCAAGATAGCATTCTATTATGAAAGTGGATCACTGATTCTTAAATCTTATGTAAGACAGTTGAGGCAATTGGCCGCGAGCATCTTATTCTTTCTGTAATTCATTCTTTTGGTTGTTCGGCTAAAATAGTAATGGGTAAGTCTTATAATATCTTAGTTTACAATTACATTCATAATCTGTTACATAATTTATTAGCCACTAGAATTAGTCAAATAAATCCAAAATTAACTGAGCATGTTATATACAAATTTGACCAATTTCTTTGATCTCTATCTATTGCTAGTTAGGTACTTATGCTTAACTGATTCATTTTTCGAATTAGGAATAAAAATGATTTATTTGCGTTTTATTGGTGTACTTTCTTCTAGTGTTAAAGATTTAAAACTACTATTGCTACTTGATTTCATTGGTGAATAGAAAATTTTAATAGGTTATTGAGCTATAACATATATATTGATGCATTTGTTCAATTAAAATTATTTATACAAACAACTACTGTCTATTGTATTTTCTACATTTTCACAATTAAAATCTAGTGAGTTGTTCAATTAAAATATGACAAACCGATCCTTGGCTGAATATAGATGTTTAGCTAAAAAACTGAATCAACCTCACCCACAATTACCCTAATACCTATTACTTTTAGACCCATCTCAAGGCTTCTTCGAGAGCAGCTTCTTCTGAAAATCTTTTGGGTTTAATAATCTAGAATCCTTATGGTTTCTGTACAAGTTAAATAACATTTTGTGCAGTAGAGTTTAGGCTACACAAATGTTTGCATCAAGTATTAATTGTTGTTGGCATTTCAAATCTCTTTGTCCTGTTCAAATTATTTATACAAACAGCTACTGTCTATTGTATTTTCTACATTTGCTCAATTAAAAACTAGTGAGTTGTTCAATTAAAATATGACAAACCGATCCTTTATGATTCATCAGATATAGGGCTGAATATAGATGTTTAGCTAATAAACCGAATCAACCTCACCCACAATTACCCTAATGCCTATTACTTTTAGACCCATCTCAAGGCTTCTTCGAGAACAGTTTCTTCTGAAAATCTTTTGGGTTTAATAATCTAGTATTCTTATGGTTTCTGTACAAGTTAAACAACATTTTGTGCAATAGAGTTTTAGGCTACACAAATGTTTGCATCAAGTATTAATTGTTGTTGGCATTTCAAATCTCTTTGTCCTGTTCAAATTTGGTTATTTGCAGCTGGAATATATTTTCTTATTGTAGTTTTGTCTATTTATTCACAAACCTGTGAAATGCAAACGCATCACTGTGTTAAGATATCACTAGTTTATTTGACTTATTTGATTTAATATGTATAAATTGAGTGTACAGATTGAGAGGGATTTTACCATCTATTGATTGTGATTACATGTTTGAAGATTATTATATCAATTCAAAAATAATTGACATATAACGCTGTAAATTTGAAGATTATTATATCAATTCTATTCATACTTCTTTTATTCTTTAGCTTGATTGTCATATTTGAAATCAAGAATTGATTTCTTACTTTGTAGATTTATATTGACTATAGGTAGGAAGAGCTCGTTATGGCGTTTATAAAATTCTTACAACTTATTATAAAGGTATATAACAACTCTTATATTTCATTCCAGGTTCAATGCTTGATCATAACTATGTGTAAAGAGAAACATAGTAGCGGAAGGAGCAAGAGTACGAGCAGTTGCGTACTGAATTACAAGAGAATGCTTTGAAAAAAGAATGGTTGGAGTCTCTAGTACTTAAGTCACAAAGAAAAGCACTTGAAATAAATAGACAAATAGAAATACAACTAGAAAGACAAAGAGAATAATTGGGATATCCTCCACCTCCTGATCAGTATTGTAGATATATTACTTAGACTTGTTTTTATCTTTTAATATTTTGTACGTTATATTGGATAATTAGGCTTTTGGTTATTAGATGATTGTATTTTTGGATTATTGGGATTTTGGTATATGAAATTTGGTATTTTTAATTTGTTTATGATTTATGTCTGAAATTGTTTGGTTTAAATAAGTAATGTTCGGTTTATAATCGTTTTATTTATAAAAAAAAACTAATAATAGCTGATAGTAATAGGCGAGTGTTTTTGGTAAATATGAAGGCTCTCGTTAATAAATTAAAGTTTTCTTCGAGAGCCCTTATACCCTCCTAAATAAGTTATCACTGAGAGCCCTTATACCCTTTCAAATAATTTATCACCAAGAGCCTTTATGCCCTCCCAAATAATTATTTCTGAGAGCTATATATGTCCTCCCAAATACTCTATTTTATACACCGACATATTTATCATCGAGAAGTTGCGAGAGAATTCATTGCCCTCGATGACCACTATCACCGAAGGGCATATTATCTTTCTCTGAGGGTTTTTGCTCCTTAAAAATCATTTTTTTTACTAGGGCTAATACCTTCTAACATATTTAACACTCGATTATGAATCAAAATATCTCAAACAGAGGCCATGAACATGATTTTCATCATCATTAGATTTCATTTAATTTGGTTTTCCAAATTTAGTAGGAATATAATGGACTCAAATCAGCCAATGGATTGAAAACAACATTTAGGGCATATTCATATCATACAAACAATGAAACACATAAAATCTAAGCATTATGAACTCAATTTTCAGTAAGTGTATTTTTCATTAGAACATTGAATTACAGTAAAAGTGAAGACTTGTCCTTAGATTTGAAGCTTCAAAACAATCTTAGCAAGCTTTTAGAAATCCTCTCTAACCTTGCACATTTCTAGATCTTAGCCTTCCGAAATCTCTCCAAGCTTCAAAGCAACATATGCAAGGGTTATCTCTTATTCCTCCCTCTCTCTAGCTTGCTCTCTCTCCCAAAAGAAATCTCCCTTGATCTCCCTTCTCCTCCTAGTTAAAGAAATCCTCCCCAATTTAACGTGTCCACCTTCAATCTCCAAATTGCCCTCCCTTTTACTTTGAACTTCACGGGACAAATTAGACACTTCTGATTGATGACGAGTCACAAAACCGTTGCTTATAAATTTTTTGGTGATTCCTTTGACGTGGCTTCTAACCGTTTTGGAAATAGTGGTTCCAATCGATCTTTAGATTTATTTGAGAATCCATTTTCAACTTAAAAAAAATTTAGTGTAAAATATTTTATTTTAGTTTATAATATTTATTTTAATTATTTAATTTAGTGAGTTTAGTTTTAATTATATATTTTATATTTATAAAATTAAGTAAAAATAAAATATATGTGTTATTTTAATATTTATGTAATAATGTGTTATTTTAATATTTATATAATATAATATATTTTATTTTATTTTAATATATAATATTAAAGGTGTATATAATGTATTTTATTTTAGATTATAATATTTATTTGAATTATTTAATTTATTATGTTTATTTTTAATCATATATATTATATTTATAAAATTAAGTAAAAATAAAATATATTTTATTTTAATATTTATGTAATATATTTTATTTAATATATGTATTAGTAATTTTAATTATATATTTATATAAAATAAAGTAATTAGTGGATTAGTGTGGAAGATGTGTAATTAAAATGTTAATTAATGATTTAGAAAGAGAGAGGCGGTTAATTTGAGAATAGGAATGGAAATGAAAATGTGGGTATTTTGTGAAAAATTATTTGAAAGGTGGGTAGTATTGGAATTGGTTCCTCCATCAATAGCTTGCACCACCTCATGATTAGCATTTAAGTTAAGTCATGTTTGATTCCTTCATATTTTTATAAAATAAATAAACCAATATTATAACCAAAATATATATTTTTTATTATTTATTTGGTTTGGTTTATTTAATTTATCTAATTATTTATATTTTTATCTTTTATTTAAATAATTCGTAATTTAATTATTTTAAAATTTGGTTAATACGACACCTATTTATAAATTAATTATTTATTTTAATCCCGTGCAATGATCCCGTAAAGGAAATTAGAAAATAACTTCAATCACTCAGAATTATTTAAAATTATAAATTGGGGTACAAAATCAGTGTCTACACATTGGAAACTCTAAATCATTTTTAAAAAAATTCTAAAAATATAGGATGGTCAAAATTATTATTTTCTACAAGAATATTTTTTTTCCATCAATTTTAGTACTTGTTTGGAAAATGATCTATATTTTAGAGCTCATATCTTGAGTTCTACATTCTTAAAAATTACAAAATATTTATAGCTGGGGCATAAAAATATTGTTGACCTCCATAAAAAAATTTAGAATTTTTGGGGCACATTTAGAGAAACAATTTTTCTGTACTGTCATATTAGAGTTCAACAATTTCGAAAATTCCAAACTCGAGCGCAACATGCTTTTGAAATTATTGATGACGTGTATACAAAAGTTCAGAGTATTTAAACACTTTCGGGAAAATATTTGACTTTTGTAGTGTTATAATGTGGCTCGAATACTCAAAAATTATATGTGAATTTTCTTATGCTCGTATACCAATTTTCTATAAGGAGTCATAGTCTGAACTCCAATCAAGCAACATGTGAATTTTCACTTCACATTTATGTTCTCTTAATGCTTGGGACGTGTTTGTGGCTCTTTAATCTCAACATTGTCTAAACATAATAGACATATATAGTCATCTCTAAGCAATGAATAGAGTTAACCCCTCATTTAGATGCAAATTATGATAATTAAAAGAGCAAAAGAGTTATGAACTCAACGCATGTGTAACAATCTTCCAAACATTGAAAATGGCTAACTATTTTCGAGTAGAGACTACCCATTACGAACATGCATGTGGGATATAGCGTTGAGGGTAGGAACATATCTAAAATTTGGAGTTTAGGTGGGCTTAATAAGGATTAACAAAAAATTGTAATTAAAAATAAAAGGTAAAAATTAAGTAATTATTTCGCACTTGGTTCTATCACACCATAGATCAAATTATAACAAAGTAGACCAACACAATAATATTGAATTAGTTTGAAAAAATTAGAGGATAAGTTGACCTTATTTTATGAAATATAATTTTAATATATTGAGATAGGCTTGAGCCCATTAAACACATTCTTACCATCTCTTTCAAGTCACATCCAATTAATTATAAATTTATAATCAAACAAAATTTAACAAAAATAAATAATTAATTAATTAATACTTCTTAATTATTAATTACAATATGAATCAACAATTCATTTAACTCTCTCTTTATTTTAATTCATTTCACTCTCTCCTTTAATAATAAGTCTTAGTTTCTTTCTCCTTTAAAATATAGTTGTCACCCTTAAAAACTAAACTAGGTATATATATAATAATAAATTTTTCATTTAACCGTTCTATAAAAAAAATTAGTTTAACTCGGATGGATCTTAGTTTACTTACTCGTCTAAAAGATATTTGACCGCCTTTAAGCATGTTGTATATATAATATATAATATATATTGTATTATAAAACGAGATTTGAGTTTGCCTGAGACATGGCTTGACTAGGCTTAAGATTCGTCTTACTCATTTATCTAACTCCCTATATATAAGGTATAATATATATATATAATAATATATATATATAATATAATTTGGTAGGGGTGGGCTTAAGTCCCCACAGCCTCCACATATCTATGTCTCTAACTAATTTTCATTTCTCACACATGATCAATATCGAACCTTTAAAAATGAATATTATGATATTTTTCACAGTTTCTTTGAGAAGTAAACTAAGGTTACGATTCTTAAAGTCAATTAGATTAATACATTCAAATACGTATTTCTAAAACCTATAGGGCCAATTTTAAAAAGCTTGCGCTATAGAACTCTACTTTTTACGAGATTCGAGGGGAAGTTAAATCACATGGTTCTCTAACATAACCTATTAATGGAAAACTATTTCCTAAAATAGTATTCGAGGTCGAGCCTACCATCGAAGTCCTTTGTTGTGTACCCTCAAAAGGCGGAGCACACGAACTGACAAGTGAAGCATGGAGCTCCGATCAATTTTCAGATCGTATGACTCGCCGTTGTTGTTGAAAATAAAAGTATAGGGAAAAGAGAAAAACTTTTGATTGCATTTTATTAAGTTTTAGACATAGCCTATTTATACTTACAGTATTGAATTGAAAATGAAATAAATAACGAAATGAAATCTAATCTAATCAAATAAAGTAAAATAAGGGAATGTTCTTAGCATATTCCCAAAATATGCTATATCATATTTTCTAAGATAAAATCATTAGGTTGATATTATTTAGGGCATGATTTATTGGACTTAACAAGATTATCTGGCAAATCACCCCTTAATCTCATTATACCGCTTCAACTTGCTTGACACTAAACTTCAAACGCATCTCAATAAACTTTTTTTTCCCTAACTCCTTTGTTAGGATATCAACAAGCTGTCCATCAATGCCAACGTGGACAATATTCATCTTTGTTTCTTAAATGTACTCTCGGATGTAAAGAAACTTCGTGTCAATGTGTTTACTCCTCTCATGATGAACTAGATTCTTGCAGAGAGTAATGACTGACTTGTTATCAACCAATAATTTAAATGTCAATTCTTTACACCCAACTAACTCGCTAATAAGACGACTAAGCCAGACCACTTGACATGTCGTTGTCGCCGCTGCGATGTACTTAGACTCGCATGAAGATAAAGTAACAATCTTGTACTTATATGAAGTCCAAGTCAAAATGTTGCCTCTGATAAAGAAAACTATCATGGAGGTGCTTTTGTGGTCATCAACATCGCCATCAGGATCATATCGATGTAGCCTACTAATGTAACTTCACCTACTTCTGACTTATAACATCACCCATAACCCAACGTACCCCATACGTAGTGAAGTATTTGCTTGATCATAGCCCAATGTTGAGAACTTGGCACCTCCATGTATCGACTAACTATGCCCACAACATTAGCAATATCAAGTTTACTAGGTAAAAAGACTATAAGTACGCTTTGATACCTTGTTGCATCCACAACCGTACTCTTGTTCATTAGATTATGACACGGGTTACAGTTACACATGCCAACTTTCTCCAAAATCTTTGTAGCATATGCCTTTTGACACAATGTAATATAACTGTCATTTTGACGTACTTTGATCCCCAAATAGTAACTTTGAAGACCGAGGTTTCTCATTTTAACCATTTCTTGCATTTGTGTCTTGATTGATGATGTCTTGTACACTTATTCCCTTAATAATCAAGTCATCCATATAGACACCCACAGACAAGAAAGATTGAGCATCGCCTCTTCTATAGACGACATGTTTGAACGGGTTTCATGTGAAACTAGGTGAAGTAAAGGAGGCATCTATTTTTGAGTACCATGCTCATGGAGCTTTTCGGAGCCCATATAATGCCTTACTCAACATAAGAACTTTACAATGTTCTTGGAATCGATGAACTCAGGTGGTTGTTCCACATAGACCTCCTCTACGAGATCACCATTCAAGAATGCTGACTTCACGTCCATGTAGTGTACTTACCACTTTCTTTGTGCAGCAAGTGGGAGTAACAGACGTACTATTTCCATTCTTTCTACTAGAACAAAAATTTTCTCGAAATTTACCCTTTGGAATTGCACATATCCTTGTGCTTCACAATGTTGTCATCGAGGTCCTTTTAACTTCAAACACCCATTTGAGCCTGATGGCTCGATGACACAAACTCCCATGTCTTGTTCTCAACTAGTAGTAGTAGTCGCTCACCAAAAGATCTAACATCATTGAGTTCTACGCGCTCCTCTACAACTAGGAGCCGACTTGTGAATTTTCCATGGATAACATTTTCAAATCAACGAGTAACTCAATCGTCGTCGCCATCTACTTGTATGCACACAACACACTTTGAAGGAATTTGAGCAATACCTTGTACTCGTACACTGGATATCCCAACATCACGAGATCGTTGTCGATCGCCGCAAGTCGAATGTCGAAAGCCTCCATCCCCTCGCCACCTTTAAATGTCAAGTTTTCAAACTATGTTCATTGTGTTTGCGCTTAATTCAGATTACAACACAAAAGTTATCTGTCTCCACTAAATTGAATAGAACAAGTGGCCACGATGAACACGTTGTAATCTGAATCGCCATTCTTCTCTATAAGTAGTAGTCGCTCACCAAAAGATCTAACATTATTGAGTTTGACGCGCTCCTCTACACTTAAGAGCCGACTTGTGAGTTTTTTGATGGATAACATTTTCAGATCGACGAGTGACTCAATCGTCGTCGCCATCTACTTGTATGCACACGACACACTTTGAAGGAATTTGAGCTATATCTTGTACTCGGACATTGGATTGCCCAACACCTAGAGCTCGTTGACAATCGTCGCAAGTCGAATGTCAAAAGCCTCCATCCTCTCGCCATCTTTAAATGTCAGGTTTTCAAACTATGTTCATTGTGTTTGCGTTTTGGCTTCTTAGACATGTTAAACTCTTACCCGCGTGATTTTTAGTGTGTCACATGCTTCCTTGGTCGTCTTTTTTCTTCCAAGGGTTTGAAACAACTCTATCGGCACTGTCCGGAGAAGTAACGACATAGCCTATCGATCTTCACGAAGACCTCCCGAACTATTTTCAATGACATCCCAGAAGGATTGCGCTTGTACATTCACTTTCATTAGGATCACCCCATCCACGTAGTTAGTGTTGTTTTGGCACAATTAGAATCCCACATCGGAAGATGATGGGAGTGAAAGAAGTTTCTTAGTATATAAAAGAAACTATATTCACAATTAGTATAAATCCCACATCGGAAGATGATGGGAGTTGGGGAAGTTTCTTAGTGTATAAAAGAAACTCTCCCCTCTTTGGTTTATTGCACCCAAATTTGTATCTTTTCTTCCTTATTAATTGATAGCCTTAGTGCTTGGAGACGTAGGCAACATTTTGGCCGAACTCCGTTATCAAATTTTGTTAGTGTTCTTTCAGTTTGTTTTTTCTTCTTTTGTGGTTCTGTCAGGGTTTTCCCCAACAAGTGGTATCAGAGCCGAAGGTTCTTCCTTGGCATGGTGGAGTCTTCAAAAGGGGTGTCAACTCCTTCGTCATCCTGGACTAGGACACCGATGTCAAATTTGAAGTTTGCGGTGGAGATCTTTGATGGAACTGGGCATTTCGGCATGTGGCAAGGTGAGGTTCTAGACTGTCTTTTTCAGCAGGGTCTAGATGTTGCTATTGAGGTCGGAAAGCCAGATGGTATAGAAGAAAAATAGTGGAGTATCATGAATCGGTTAGCGTGCAGAACAATTCGAGCGTGCCTATCTAGAGAGCAGAAGTATGCTGTGAAGAATGAAACTTCTGCACAGAAACTGTGGCAAACATTGGAGGATAAATTTCTGAAGAAGAGTGGTCAGAATAAGCTCCTTATGAAGAAGCGACTGTTCCGATTTGATTACCAATCATGTACTACTATGAATTGGTAGCAGATTTGTTAAACCTTGACGTTAGGTTTGAAGATGAAGATCTTGCGTTGATGTTGCTATCGTCCCTTCCTGATAAATTTGAACGCTTAGAAACAACGTTATTTCATGGGAAGGGAAATGTTTCTCTTGATGCTGTAAGTTATACTTTATATAGTCACGAATTGAGAAAGCAGGATAAAAGGAAAAACAAAGTAGGTACAGCAGATGAAGCATTGATGGTCAGGGGCCGTCAGCAGAGCAAATCAAAAGGGAAAGGAAGAAGATCTAAAAGTAGAGTTGCCAAAGATGAATGTGTTTTCTGTCGTGAGAAAGGACATTGGAAGATTAACTGCCCAAAGTTGAAGAAGAAAGAGAAAGATTCTGAAGATGCGAATGTTGCAGAAAACAAAGGTGATGCAGATTCAGAATACTCTTTATCGATGTCACACACAACATCACATCCTGATGCGTGGATATTGGACTCAGCCTGCACTTATCATATAACACCAGTTCGAAAGTGGTTCTTTGACTTTAAAGAGCTAGATGGTGGAGTTGTTTACATGGGAGATGCTAATACATGTAAAGTAAAGGGGATAGGTTCAATCAAGCTGAGAAATGAAGACGGATCCACCAGAATTATCAGAGATGTTCGGTACATACCGAATATGAAAAAGAATCTCATTTCTTTGGGGGCCTTGGAGTCGAAAGGCCTACATGTGAAATTGGAAAATGGAGTTCTTAGAGTAATATCTGGAGCGCTAGTGATGTTGAAAGCTATCAGGAAAAGTAATAATTTGTATTACTGTCAAGGTAGTACAGTTAATGGGACATCATGTGTATCAACTTCCGGGAGCAGTAAAGAGTTAGAGGCAACAAAGCTATGGCATATGCGATTGGGGCACACTGGTGAGAAATCTATGCAAACTCTTGTCAAGCAAGGATTATTGAAAGGTACAAAAGTTTGTAAGTTAAATTTTTGTGAACATTGTATTCTAGGAAAACAAAGGCGAGTAAAATTTGGCACTACTATGCATAATACCAAGGGTATTTTGGATTATGTGCACTCAGATGTCTGGGGACCTGCCAAGACTCCTTCTCTTGGAGGTAGACATTATTTTGTTACTTTTATTGATGATTTTTCCAGAAGAGTTTGGGTGTTTACTATGAAAAATAAAGGTGAAGTGTTTGAGATTTTTCTTAAATGGAAAACTCAAGTTGAAGACAAGACAGGAAGAAAGATCAAAATTCTTCGGACTGATAACGGTGGAGAGTACAAGAATGATCCATTCCAGAAGTTATGCCAAGAGTGTGGCATAGTTCGACACTTCACAGTTAGAAAAACACCACAACAGAATGGAGTATCGGAACGTATGAACAGGACATTGGTGGAGAAAGTTCGATGTATGTTGTCTAATGCTGGGTTAGACAGGAAATTTTGGGCAGAAGCTGTGGCATACGCTCAACATTTGGTAAATCGCCTACCATCATCTGCACTTGGTGGCAAGACTCCATTAGAGGTATGGTCTGGAAAACCTGCAACTGATTATGATTTTTTGCATAGTTTTGGTTCTACTGTATATTATCATGGAGTTGAATCAAATTTGGATCCACGAGGAAAGAAGGCTCTTTTTATGGGATTTACTACGAGAGTTAAAGAGTATCGCCTCTGGTGTTTGGATGCAAAGAAAACCATTATCAGAAAAGATGTTACTTTTGATGATTATTCAATGTTGAATAAGGTAACACCAGACAAGATTGATTGTACTCCGCAACAGGTGGAGTTTGAGCAGATAAAGATAAGCCCAACTAGAAGTGACTCTCCGACGACAGACGAAGAGTTAGATGTGGAAGAGGTTCTGACCCAAGAACCTTCAGAACAACGTGAATCAATTGCTGCGAATAGGCCAAGACGAGTTACTCAAAAACCAGGTCGGTTTGTTGACATGGCGGCCTATGCACTTCTAGCCGTAGATGATGTTTCATCCACTTTTTCAGATGTCAGTCGAAGTACTGAAAATGGAAAAAGGAGAGGTGTTATGGAAGATGAAATGCAATCTATTCAGAAGAATGAGACATGCAAGTTGAAGCATCTACGAAAAGAGAAGAAGGCTATTGGTTGTAAATGGATCTTTGCTAAGAAAGAAGGATTTCCTGAAAAATTTGATGTTCGCTACAAGGAAAAATTGGTAGTTAAAGACTACGCTCAGAAGGAAGGAGGTGATTATAATGAGGTACTTTCTCTTGTTGTTAAACACTCTTCCATTAGAATTTTGTTGTCCTTGGTAGCGCAGATGAATTTGGAGCTAGCTCAACCAGATGTGAAGACCGTAGACATACACGGTCATTTGAATGAGGAAATCTACATTTATCAACCAGATAGATTCAAAGTTGCTGATAAAGAAAATTGGGTTTGCAAGTTGAACAGATCATTGTACAGGTTGAAGCAATCGTCGAGACAATGGTACAAGCGACTTGATAAGTTTATGATTGAGCACAAGTACACAAGAAGCAGATTCAGTTCATGTGTGTATTTGCGCAAACTGCAAGATGAGTCTTATATCTATTTACTCTTTTACGATGATGATATGTTGATAGCATCAAAGAGCCAATATGAAGTTGACAAATTGAAAGCTCAATTGGGTAGAGAGTTCGAGATCAAAGACATGGGGAAAACCAAATCTAATTGTTTAGATTTGGTAAACACATTCCGCGTTTGAGTCGGCGCTGAAGAGCGCCAATTGGAAGCACTGAAGGTTTATTTTTTTAATATTGAAGATTAGTATTTTGGATATTGTGCCAAGGTGGAGATTTGTTGTTTTGGCACAATTAGAATCCCACATCGGAAGATGATGGGAGTGAAAGAAGTTTCTTAGTATATAAAAGAAACTATATTCACAATTAGTATAAATCCCACATCGGAAGATGATGGGAGTTGGGGAAGTTTCTTAGTGTATAAAAGAAACTCTCCCCTCTTTGGTTTATTGCACCCAAATTTGTATCTTTTCTTCCTTATTAATTGATAGCCTTAGTGCTCGGAGACGTAGGCAACATTTTGGCCGAACTCCATTATCAAATTCTGTTAGTGTTCTTTCACTTTGTTTTTTCTTCTTTTGTGGTTCTGTCAGGGTTTTCCCCAACAGTTAGTAAGCGTGAAAGGCATGAAGTGCATCACCCCTTCATTCTTCCAACCTCTGTTCATCATCTCTTTTCATTTTCCTGTCATTGTTGAAACAGATCGAACACCGTACAACTCTGATATCACTTGTTGTTGTATAAAAAGAAAAGTATAGTGTAAAGAGAAAAACTTTTGATTGTATTTTATTAAGTTCTAGGCATAGCCTATATATACTTATAATATTGAATTGAAAAAGAAATAAATAATATAAAATCTAATATAATAAAATAAAGTAAAATCAGGGAATGTTCTTAGCATATTCCCAAAATATGCTTTAATATATTTTCTAAGATAAAATTATTGTGTTGATATTTTTTAGGGCCTAATTTATTGGGCTTAACGAGAATATCCAACATCGCCCTTAAAGACGGGGTACTTGAATGGAAAAACATAAAAGAATCTTTAAAGTGAGGAAACCGTAAAAAATGTATACAACAGGCTATTTACTTAACCCATGGAGATTAGTCACACTCTAAAAGTGAAACGAAACCCACCGTTCTAAAAACAATTAATGTTAAAATATGTCATTTCTAGCTAATGAATTGTTCTCAAATCTTTGGGAAATTGATCATTATTGTTCAATTAACAATTTCCTTTTAGTGAAATTGAATTTGGACATATAAATCAAAATTTTAATATTTGAAGAATTAAAATAAAACTAAAATTGTCCAACTAAAGGATAAAGAAGCATTTTTAATCCTTCTTCAAAATGACATAGTTTTGGGGCATGCGATCTACATGTTGAAAGGGGCCAAAACGACGTCGTTTGGGTCACTTGTGATCTTATTGAATGTTGATCGGTGGTGATTCGTGTACGATGGTCATCGTTAGCCGCTCTGTCCGCGATTGATAATTTTTTGTCGTCGTTGACTTCTCTAGTGATTATCAACATTTGTCTACAACATATGTCAACGGTTCTTTGACAACAATTTTATTTTTATTTTTTTATTTAGACACCACATTTTGCACCTTAAGTTTATATTTAAATTTAGGTCTATTTAAATAAAATAAAAAGTAGTAAATAAAACCAACAAATTACACTATAAAAGAGTAATCAATAGCAATGAAATTAACGACAAGACATTGTTACCATCGTTCTTGGTCAAATAATAATGAATAATACAATGTCTATTTATTAATAACCACAACCATCTTATCCCTTTTTCCAAAACCTAAAATTTAAACTTAAATCAAATAAACATAAACATAAAAATCTTCTTAAAATCTATGAGAGTTAAAGAGGGAGAGTACTCCAATATCCCATTGACGAACCATTTGCTCTCCCAACATCTTCATTTCCCATTGACGAACCTGCACAACCGAAAAGACAAATGAAAAATCTAGGTGAGTGACCTTGTACGAGTGAAAGTCGTCTTATTTACTCCTAATATTTCACAAAAGGAAGCGAGGAATCTATCTAAAAGACTTATGACGAGCTTGATTTGTTCCTAATTAAGAGGAACAGTCTATTTAACTTATTCAGGGAATGTCCAATCCAAATGGAAGAAGATGTGTCTGAGTCTATAATGCTTTGTTTCTTTATTGATCTGGTTTTGTTTGGCTAGGTGTTTCAAGGGTGCAACTGTCTATGAACTTGTCTATTATCATTATCATTTTATGAAAAGCGAATCATTTAATGAACTTATGTATAATATTTGACAACAAAACAACTTTTCACATACTAACCTCAACATCTATACTTGATGAGATCCTAAACTTTAGTAGAAGATAACGAGTTGTTTATTTAAAGTAACCAAAAAATAAATATAATTAGAACTCCTAAATATATCGAGTACAACATTAAGAAGAGATCTCACATACCATCATTAATAGCAATGCTGGTTAAATTCAATAAAGAAATAAGCATAGCTTATTGGTGCTAGGTATCAAGCCAAAAGTAAGTATCAATCCTAGAAAGCATTTTGTAAATTTGAAGTAGTTTTTAAGAGTGAGAGTGTAGTATAGAGCTTGCGAGTAACTTTGAATTATTTCTGATAGAATTTTAATTAAAGTTCTTCTTAAATAGTAGTTTGGATATTGAATTAACTAGCTCTGGTCATATTATATGTACTAGATAAGTATTTAAATTTCTTCTCCTCTCAGGCTCTTATCCAATTCTTTTGCTATGTTCCAATCATTCTGACACAATAAAAATTGAGAGCTTTCCTATCAAGAATAGCAGCTAAGTCTAATTTTTAATTGTTTTTATAAGTTTTTTAATTCCTAGTCAGGTTTATCCCATGAAAAGCCAGTACTATGATAAGTTAGAAAATCATGCTTAGGATTTGGATTTCTTACTTTAGTAATTCTGAAATTTTATTCATGATTTCAATGAATGATAATTCAAAACGTGAAGATTCATTGAGTTGATTGTTCTAAAAATATTTGGTAGGAATGTTTCTGTTTGTATGATGCTAAGGATATTAAAAAAAGTACTTCAAGATCATTAAAAAGAAAAATAGCAGACGAACTTCATTTATTCAGCTTTGCTTTGTCCACATATAACTGTTTTAAACTATTGGTCGGGAGACCCTTGTCTTTTTATTAATACTAATGAGTAATCCAGTCTCAGAAGAATTCATAGTAGTTGAACATTTATAGAATCGATATTTCATTTGGAATTCCGACGATTCGGGTTAATTTGGTATTCGGGTCTGTCTAGTTTCATCCGAAAGTCTGTAAGGCAAACCAAAATAAAAATGGAATATTGTTCTCTGTTCAAAGTACAATAAAATATTTAAGTATATAAATTAATAATAATAAAAATAATTAATTATATAAAGCTTCTATCACATGGATAAATAAAAGCACATCACACTTTGAGATTTTGGATAATGTGGATAACTTCACGTGTAATACTCTTCTTTGAGTGAATGAGATATGTTTGTAATTGTAGGTATTTTTTAGATTTTATTCTTATGCACATGTCTTTTTCTAATTTTATTCATTAATTTATTTTTTCAACATCACGCATGTCTTCAGAACAAAAATGATGCAAAATTATATACCTGTTTATATTTGGATTATACCTTTAGACCCATGTCCTAGGATTGGAGAAATAAATAAGGTATAGAATAATATTCTTTTAAATAACCAAAAATTTAAAATAGAGACGGTCATGTGATAAGAATATTAGACATAGCGCGTGAGCCCTTTCTCACGTGTAATCAAGCACCGAATTAAGAACGGAACTTCTAAAATGCATTTGAACACACAAAATATTTTTTATTTTCTAATTTCTCGAGTACTAAATTAGGTGACGACTCTAAAATGTCAAAGCTAGTCTAAATCGATGTTTTTAAATGCATTCTAGTAACGATGATGGTGAGATATGAGGTGCGACTATCGAGTAACGAAAATCCTTTCTCGGGAATGGTCAATTTTTGGCATTACAATTTAATATTATTGTTATTTATTAAATATTTATATATTTTTTTAGTATTATCAAATATATATTTTTATTATTTACGTCTATATGACATTTATTATAAAAAAAAAATCTTGTAGACAAACATTTTAAACTATATATTTTTATTTTTTAATATGTTAATTTTCCTAAAACATAAATTATATCTATTTTATTAACTAATTATTTTGTTGTGCAGAAAAAAAAAATATCAAACAGGGCCATGATGCAACAAGACACTCAAATATTTTCTTAACATTTTAAGTTTTAGACCAATGACAATAACGTAGACGCATGCTTTAGGTACAGATTGATACCTAAACTAAACACATGTTTATTAGATTCAGTTTTAAATGCATATTTTTGGATGAAATAAATAAATAAGCTGTAAAACAATATATTTTTAAATGACCAAAAGTTTAGAGTAGAGACCGTCATGTGATGGGTACGTGCGACATAGCGTCGATACTTTTTCTCACATGTAACCAAGTACTGAACCAAATACATAATCTCTAAAACATGTTTGAACACGCAAAATATTTTTTCCTAATTTCTCATCGAGTAATTAGGTGACGACTCTAAAAAATGTCAAAACTAGTCTAAATTGACAATTTTAAACATGCTCTAGTTGTGTTTAGCATTTCTTTCCTCGTCTCACTCAAGATTCGAGAGGAATATAAGTTATGTGCATGACTATCAAGTTCAAAAATACATTTTCTAAAAGGGTCGATTTTTGGCGTTACAACTTTTCTAGCGACTCTATTAGGGATTAATCGATGCTTAACTTGAATAATCTTTTGGTTATTTTTAAGAATATTATTTTTATAACTATAACAAAACACAAATCTAAAAAGTAAAAAATCCAAAATAATAAATAAAGGGGAAAATGATACATCACCCAAATTCGTCTTTCTACATGCATGGGTTCTAATTTTGGGCGCATCACTCTATTGTTTGAGGTAGTACATGATGTGTGTGGTGCGACATCATATTTACACATATAATATTATGTACAAAGATTAGTTAATGTGGAATGGAAACCTATTCCAAATTTGATGGACGTTCCGTAAGTTTAACTTAGGTCCTTGGATCGATCCCCACTTCCATATTTTAGTGAGTTTGTATTTTAGAGGTAGAAAAAGGCGGGGTAGAACTTCCTGATTGAGGGTATGCTCTTATTTTACATTGATGGTTTTGCTTGACATGTTGGGAACTAACTTTCTCTTAAGATTTTACTTAGACACAAAAACCAGATAATTACTCCCAAGACTCATTGTTCGTCGTGCCCAAGCAATATAATCACGCTTATAACTTTTATGTGCCTACTATACTTATGTAAATACGTGTATGCATTATAGTTGAGATAAACATCCATTAATACATTCTAAATTTAAAAAAAAATAACATGTCTTGTGTTTGTCTATAGTGTTTTTCTTGTAGGTTGATCTACGTTCCACAGTGGCTCGGCCCAGTCCAAACTTTGACTTTTCCGTAAATCCATCTCCTGAATCCCAACAGGGAACAAGTATTTAAAAGAAAAAAATACCAGACCGCCTACTAAACCAAGAAAGGCGAGACCGATTTTGAAGTCTACACAAATTAATAAAAAAATTTAATAAAAAATTAAAAATATACTTAACTAAATAAGTTAAGTTTTAAATTGATTGAGAAATATATTTGAGACTTTTTTATTATTATAAAATAAAAAAATAAAATATTTAAAATAATATTTTTTTATTATCATATATAAATTTCTTTATTTAATTATATATATATATATTAAATTTAAATAATTTATTATTATAAGAAAACAAATTAGGACTGAACACTTTTTTACAACACATATTGTTTATTTAATTATTTTTTAATATTTATCTAATTATCTATTATAATAATTTATTATTATAAAAAAAATTAAGAAACTGTATACAACCATTTTATTACCATGTATGTATGTATTTGTTTTAATTATATATATATATATATATTAATTTTAAATATTTGTATATTTATTCAAATATCAATTATATTAATTAATTTATTTATTTTTAAATACTTTATTATATTAATTTAGTTATTTTTAAATAATTTATTATATTCAATTTATTTATTTTTCTAATTTTGATAAATGTCAATTCTTACTAAATTTAGTTATTAAATAATCAAAATTATTATAAATATAAAAATATAAAAAACTTAAATAAATTAGTTAAATGATTTTTTAAATAAGTATATAATAATAAAGAATATTATACCCAAGTAAGACTTTAATATGATTGGGAATTTAATTCAAAATTAAATGTTTGATAAATTATTTTTCAAAATTATTTTTGTTCTCACATAATAGATGTTGTCAATTTATATGATTGGTACACATGTATTATATTCTTTTTTTTTAGATTTTTTCAAACTTTATATACTTTATAAATTTAAAAATATAAATAAACATTAAATTTAGATTGAATTTAATTTATAAATTAAAAACAATTTAAAATTTTTAATAATATTATTTTTATTTAAAATATTTATATATAAATAATATTTTATTTATATTTTATCTGTGCAAATGTACAAAATTAATGTTGCTAGTTAAATTAATACAATAAAACTAGTTAAAGCAAAAATTTGATTGTTACATTCAAATTAAGAAATTTTAATAGGTGTTATATATTATACTAAAAAAATATATAATAATTTGTTTGATGATATAATTTATTATTTAATATAACAGTTACGTGTTTATTTGATAAATATTATTTAGATAAAAAAAATCGGACTTAATTAGATAACTTATTAATGTTTTTAACTTGGTAATATATATATATATATATATATATATATATATATATATATATATATATGAAAATCAAACAAGATACTATTTTGAATCATAACAAAATAAACGTACTATAATTTGTATACTTTCTCTAGCTATATGTACATTTAAAAATTATAGTCCTATGAGTTGGATTAAGATAATTAAAATTTTAATTTAAAATTAAAATTTTACAATTATAAAGAAGCATAAATTTAAATAAAATTGTAAACTAAATAAATTATTATCATTTAAAATTTATGATTTTAAGATTTTATAAGTTTATAAATCATTTGAATTTTAAGTTTTTATACTATTTTATAGAAATAAAGTAAATTTATACATATTAAAAAAAATTTCAAAAAATTAAAATAATGTAATTAATTTTATAATTATGACTTCTTAGTATTATTAATTTTTTATTGTTTTATAAATAATTTTATATTTAATTATATATATAATAATAATATTTTAATATAACAATTTTAAATAAACTTTAAATTTTATAAATTCATACTTATCCAACTATTTTAAATAAACTCGATTTTGCCTGCATATTAGAATGATTCTTATTCTATTATAGAGTTATTTAGAATTATTTTATTAATAATGACTTCTTTAAATTAGAGAATTTTAATAAAAAAAAATCAAACAAAACACAACATGACTCCTAACAAAATAATCTGTATACTTACTTTCTCTATATTAATTATATATATATATATATATATATAATAAATTAATTTACATATTAAGTATTTTAAATTTATTTAATTTATGCAAAATATAATTTTGAAATAATTAATTACTTTCACACTTAAAATATAATATTTAACATAAAATTAATATCCAACATTCAATTTTATGTCCATTATTATGGATTTATGCTAGGTTTTATTTATTCATATCCCTTTGAATTATTGATTTTTTAAAAATGAAATTTAAGATATTTAATATTTTAAGTAAGAGAAAGTATGAAGTTTTGATTTGACTTGATGATTGATATAATGAAATCTTTATTAGAAATAACTTATCTAATACATTTGGATAGACAATTCTATAGAAATTGGTAATACACCAAAATATTGAAAATGGAGATGAATAAAAACAAATATATAAGTTGAAAATGGAGCTTTTTTTAGCCCATAGGCTCGACCTAGTCCAGCCCACTAATAGCCCATGGCACGACCGACCCACAGTTCGACACGGCCCGGCCCCACAGCCTGGCACGTTAGTAAATATAAAGACAAAAAAACGATAACAAAAAACGGTAACATTTATAGAAAAAGACAAAAAAAAAAAGTAACAAAAAAACGGTCACATTTCTATAAACTCGAAGATTAATGAACAATATCAAGGATGTATGCGAGAAACTGAAGGCACATCTGATACCGATTCCGACGACGGTGTATGAGACAACTAATTATAGAACATTTCAGATTTAATTTAAGGTAAGTTAGAACTACCTGAGGGTCTCATTTTTACAAATTTGAGGTATACAAATTTGTAAGATACGTATGCAACTCGAAAGGGTGCGACCCCATATTTTTTAAAACTATTTTTTTAGAAGGTTAATAATGTTGTTATACGGTCCGGTCCGGTCCAGCTCGTTAGCACGGCACGACACAGAACGGCTAGGCACGGGAAGCACGGCACGGTACAACATGACACGACACGGCTCGGCACGGGAAGCACGTCACGGATCGACACGACATGGGTCAACAGGCCGGGTTGGGCCGAAATATTTTACTTTTAGGCACAGCACGAACACGACACGATCAACATGAGGCACGGTATGACACATATCACTATTTGGCACGATAGGCTGGGCCGGGCCAGCCCGATACCGATCTTTAGTTCCACGACACAACTCTTAGTTATTTAGATCATCAATCACGAGCATTATGAGCTGAACCATAACATGTTCAAAGTAAAATGAGATAGCACCATTTGAGGAATTGACTTAGCCATAAAGGCATGATCAATCACAAATCATATACCTCACATTCTTTCAAGTGGAACGATATGAAGACGATGACAATGTCGACAAGAAAATGTGACATTTATTGTTAAGTTTCTACAAGAGACGTGCTAAAGAAAACGAATAAGGCGAAAGACCAAATGACAAGGAAAGAAGTATCTCAAAGAGGATTGGTTTTATTTTGCCATCAATTATTTTATTTCTATAGTATTAAATGTAAATCCTTTTGTATATATTTCAAAACACTATGTGAATTTGAAAGGCGATGACGATGACGATGAGTGAATGTTTGTAACGATTCGTTATATATGACTAACCCCCACATATAATACTTTAATTTTAAATAAAAACGTTGAGTTGGAAAGTGTGCACATATTTTCCCTTAGGAACACGTATGTGCATAATAATGACATTGATCATCATATTATTCATTAAACTTCTTTTCTTAACCAACTTTCGAGATCTATATGTTCTTCATGACGAATCAAAAACGAGATCTGTTGATTTAAAATATCACAAAAGTCACATAGTTGCACTAGTAAAAAATGGATAATTACAGAGAAAAATCTTCGAGAGAGAAAGAAAGCTCTCTGCAATATTTACTTTATCAAGGGAAAATTGTTGCTCTCGGTGATAGTCTTATTATTACCGAGGGAGAAAGAATTCTCTCGGTTATAAGACAATATTTTGCCTAATCACGCTCTCTACCTCCTAGCTGTTTTGTTTTTCCTTTTTCTTCTTTCTCTCTTCTTCCTCTTCATTTAAGATCTGAGTGCAAATCCACATATTATATTTTTATCAAATCAATTCAAGTTTTATTGATAGCTGAGGGAGCCATTCTCTTTCAAGTATTTTCTTAGAAGATTACAGATCTGAGAGACTTTTGATTTCTCCGGCGACTTATAGCCAGCTTCTTGCCAAAATACCTTCCAGAATCGGTGAAATCCGATGAACTCGACATGATGTTCGAATAAAAATTTGAACAAAATAGCCAGTGAGATCCTCGTTTTCGTGGTATACATGGTATTTCTTCTTCATAATACTCATCTTCTTTCAAAATAAAAAACCCTTCATTTACTTCATTTGTTTATCAATATGAAAAAAATAGTAAGACCACTGCAAAAATGACGGTGGAAAGGATAAAACTACTTAGGAATAAGAGGGACGCTGTTGTGAATCAGATGAGGCGTGATATCGCTTTGCTTCTCCAATCCATTGAGGATGCCACCACCCGCGTTCGTGTACGTATTTACACTGTTACACACTCATTATCTTTATTTTTAACAAGTGGGTATTATTTGAATTTGTTCTTATTATGGAAAATGGTGAATCTTAATATGTTGAACATGTAATAAAGTAACATAATTTCATGGCTGTAAATGAGTTTTTTGAGCTATTATGTGAACTTATTGTTGCAAGACTTTCTATAATTGCAAAACGCGGGTAATTGTAAATCAATCTGAATAAATTCTCTTTTTTTCCTTTCTTTATCATGTTTGTGTGGTTTCAGGGAATGTCAGTTGGATCTAAAAGAAGGAATTGCAAGTCTCATTTTCGTCGGACCTCGATGCTTAGGCATTCCTGAATTGCAGACAATTCACAAAATCTTTGAGAAGAAATACGGAAAAGATTTCGTCTCTGCTGCAACTAATCTCTGACCAAACTCCTGCGTCAATCGCACGGTATATTGAACTCGATCAAACTTTTTTTCCTTCTCCCCTTTCTAGATCATGCTTAATTTGGTTAATTTTTTTTATGGCAGCTAATTAAAAAGATTTCTGTTAGAACCCCATCTGGAGAGATTAAATTAAAGATCATGAAGGAGATTGCTAAAGAATATAAGATTGAATGGGATACGACTGAAACTGAAATCGAGCTTCTCAAACCTCCTGAACAACACATTGATGGACCAACTGGGTTTGCTAGTGCCAACAATCTACTTCTGAAATTTTCTTTATTACTTGGATCCCGAGATGGTGAGGGAAGAAGATGAGGTTGGAGCTGAAGAATTAAGATGAATTATTTAATATTATGACCGTGAGTATTGGTTTTGTTCTCGGTAATAAAATTATAATTATCTCCAAGGGCGGTAACTGCTCTCGGTGATTTTTTTTTATCGACAGTCTTATCACCGACACCTTCTGAGAGAATTTATTTCCCTTGGCAAAAAATAATCACCAAGGGAATTTTGGCTTTCTCCGAAGGTTTATTACCACGTCAAAAATAATTTTTCTACTAGTGTTGATTGGGCTTCATATACGCAACATTTGCATTTCATATAGGCATTGAAAGATCGTCACTCAAAAAGACACATTCACACAACATGGACAATCATGTCATTTAGACAAAAAAAATCACGATTCACACAACAATCAAAATAAATGCAAGGATAAGAATTGAAATCGTTCATTATTGTCATATAGATTGATATGCTCAACATGATTTACATAAACATATTTTATCCTTTTGAAAATCTTTGATTTTATGCAAACAAAATGAGTAACTAGAAAAACTAATCACGTGGCAATGGAACAATGTATTATGAATATACAAGCATGTAAAAAAAGATATTTCAAACGTAAAAATTGAGAAATGATGCACTCCATTGACATGAGACTTATTATAGTTTGATGAAGCTATGACAAATTGTCATAGGTATATATAATTACATCTTGAAGCAAGTCAAGTGTGCGACAATGTTAAAAACAAATAGGTGATTCATGATGGTCATGCCCATTCTACAACCTTCAATTAATGACATGATCTCTTGATCATAACACACAAAATCAAATCCTTAGAGTTTGGCTGAAGATCGGATACAATGATTGAAATAAACATTGCCCCTCAAATATCTCATACATTTGGTATGCTTAACAAACTTGAAGCAGCCTCGTCATATCCTTTTGAAGAATTTTTTACTCTATTCGAACAATAAGGGTAACTAGAATAGTTGGTCATATAAATGGATTTATGTAAGAAATGTTAACTCGATAGAAATTGAGAGATGATGCACTACATCAATGTGTGACCTATTATAGTTTTGACATGGCTCTAATGATGTATCATACAACATCTCAGAACAATTCAAGAAAATGATGAGGTTGGTTAGATATGGATCTGGAGTAGATTATGATTATTCTCATTCATCGGTCTTCAAATTAAAAGATGATATTTTGATCATAAACAATGTCTCAAGGTCCCAAGACTGCAACTAAATATTAGACTCCAAGATGGTACTCATAGAAGAAGAATTTTAATGTCTTCTAAAGTTAGTGAGTCAAACATCCAAAGTAAATCACAAGAGACAGTGATGTATCTCTAAAACAATTTGAGCACAAAATTAGGACATGATCTCTTGATAATAAACAATGACTCCATGTCAAAAGACCAAGGCCAATGTTGAGACTCTAAAACGATTCTCGTGGAAGAATAATCTCAATGTCTACTCAAGTTAGTGAGTTAAATATCTAGGTAAATCACTAAAGACAATGAAGGATCTTCCAAAAACTTGAACATAAAATTTCTTCTCATACTTGAGTAATGGTGCACTTGAAAGTCTAAAAATGCAATGGATGAAGAATTTATAAATGATTGACCATTCGTATGATTGCATTTGCATACGTATGCATTAACATCATTTACATGAAAATATTTACATCAACAAATATAATTAAAAAAATGATAACAATATCAATAAGAATAAAAATTTTAGAGCACTTAAAAACGAAATGAAAAAAAATTACCAAAATAAATAAGTGGTAATAAAATCATAGTTTCATGTTAAGAAATTTTCTAATAAAATAAAATTTTAGTTCATACAATAGACATTTTAAAAATAAAATAAAAAAGGAAACACGCAAAAAAGGAAAAGAGCTTTCATGACAATGAATTACGGCATGACCACATTCTTTGTCAAAAGATACGTAGGCAGCCTATTAGTTAGACCGGTCACAATCATCAAATTCCTCTTTAACGTGAGAAATGTCTAATAAAATTATCCAAAGGCTATAATAACTTTATAAAAATCATCTCCAATAAACATTTGTTATTTTCTAGTACAAAAATAGATCAAATCTCTAGGTATTATTTAAATTCTGAAATTTAAATATTTGAAAAGATTATTATTTAAATCATCTAAAAATTAAAAGTGTAAAAGAATAAAATTTTAAAATTGGCAAAAAAAAAAATTAAAGTAGAGACTGTCGTTCTAACGGGCACAGAAGAGTAAACGCGAGAGCCCTTTTCCGAGTTTATCCAAGCCCAGAACTAAAACACAATTTCTAAAAGGTGCTAATTACGCAAACTATAATAACCTTATAAAAATCATCTCCAATAAACATTTGTTATTTTCTAGTACAAAAATCGATCAAATCCGATCTCTAGGTATTATTTAAATTCTGAAATTTAAATATTTGAAATGATTATTATTTAAATCATCTAAAAATTAAAAGTGTAAAAGAATAAAATTTTAAAATTGGCAAAATAAAATTAAAGTAGAGACTGTCGTTCTAACGGGCAGAGAGGAGTAAACGCGAGAGCCCTTTTCCGAGTTTATCCAAGTCCAGAACTAAAACACAATTTCTAAAAGGTGTTAATTAAGCAAAATATTCTCCTAATTTTAAAAAAATTAGGTGGTGACTCTATAATCCAAAAATTAATTCCGGACTCATTTAAAATATTTTTTAAATCAAACCCGAGAATAAAAAGAGTATTAAATTTTAAAAATAAATAAAGTAGAGAGATGAGCGATTTCAAGGCGTTACAAATACCTTCAAGGGACTAAAGTTTTATTTGATTCATGCTTTGGAGTCTCCTTACATGTTGTGTTAAGGAGTTTTATTTTTGGGCTTAGAATTGTAAACTATATTTTTAAGCCATTTATTTTTTTGCTACAACTCAATTTTGCGCGTTTGTATGATAAATTATAATAAAGTGAGAGTCGAAGTAAATATATCGACATAAACATTTTTCATCAAAGATCACATTAAAGAAAATAAAGTGTTCATTAAGCACATAAATATATGTCTATATATATATATATAATGATGCTTAATTTTTAAAGTGTTCAGATTACCGGGTCGAGAGCTGTGGTTAATTTGGATATATATGTGAGAGTAAATGGATACTTGGGTCGGATTGTGGGTTGATCCGCTAATAAACTTAAAACGGTTAAAAATAAAATTAAAAATGTTATAGGTATGGTTCAAACTTGCAACATAACAAAAAAAGTAGAACCCTTAAACCAACTAGGCTAATAATATTTTATATTTTAAATTCAACACCAAAGTGTTCGGATTTTTGGGTCGAGAGTTGTGGTTAATTTGGATATATATATGTGAGAGTAAATGGATACTTGGGTCGGATTGTGGGTTGACCCGTCCATAAACTTAAAACGGTTAAAAATAAAATTAAAAATGCTATAAATATGGTTCAAACTTGCAACCTAGCAAATCAAGTACAACATTTTAACCAATTAGGCTAATAACACTTTATATTTTTAATTCAACACCAAATTTGATGAACGCGGGACATTTTAACAATATAAGTTCAACTTTATAACTAAATAATATATATATATATAATGATGCTTAATTTTTAAAGTGTCCGAATTGTCGGGTCGAGAATTGTGGTTAATTTGGATATATATGTGAGAGTAAATTGATACTTGGGTCGGATTGTGGGTTGACTCGCCCATAAACTTAAAACGGTTAAAAATAAAATTAAAAATGTTATAGGTATGGTTCAAACTTGCAACCTAACAAAACAAGTACAACATTTTAACCAACTAGGCTAATAACATTTTATATTTTAAATTCAACACCAAATTTGATGAATGCGAGACATTTTAACAATATAAGTTCAACTTTTTAACTAACTAATATCTATATATATAATGGTGCTTAATTTTTAAAGTGTTCGGAGTGCCGGGTCGAGAGTTGAGATTAATTTGGATATATATGTGAGAGTAAATGGATACTTGGGTCGGATTGTGGGTTGACCCGCCCATAAACTTAAAATAGTTAAAAATAAAATTAAAAATACTATAGGTATATAGTTCGAACTTATAACCTAACAAAAAAAGTCAACCTTTAACCAACTAGGCTAATAACACTTTATATTTAAAATTCAACACCAAATTTGATAAACGTGGTGGTTCATCAATAGTTTTTAATCGGTTCTCTTTTGACTCCGCGCTATAGTTTTTATTATTATTAATTAGAAATAATTAAAGAATTTCGTCATATTTATAGAGAAAAGGGACATAATTCATATAGATATAGTAAGTCTTGTATGGAATACTTTAATGGTAGTCTTTACATTTTCCCTTTCACTTGTAGTATAGGGAAGAAGTGAACTCTAGAGGTCAAACTAAATGAGTTGGGAATCAAACTGTATCAAGTGTTTTAGAGATCGTTCTGCAATGTGAGAGTAAATGAATTCTTGAGTCGAATTATGGGTTGACCCGCCCATAAACTTAAAATGGTTTAAAAAAAAATTTAAAATGCTATCACATTTTTACCGTAATATTTTTTTTCATGGTTTTATATTATTAACCGTGCAAATTGTCACGGCCCAATCTTCCTGGCCCAAGAAGAGAAGGAGGCTTAAGCCCTCTTAAGCCCAACCCAAGGAAGATTCTAGGCTGGGAGGGAAGGTCCTTGATTAGCACATCTAATTGAGAGTTAAAAGGAATTCCTTGATTAGTGCATCACTAATTGACATATAAAAGGAATGTCCTTGATTAGTGCATCATTAATTGACAATTATAAGGAATCCCTAAATTAGTGCACAATTAATGTAACGGCTGGAAATAGTCCTATAAATATCCTTGATGTATTACATTGTAAAGCACGAAGTATTTTTATCAATACCTTACTTTCTCTCTCTAAAGTTATTGTATTTATTCGAGTGTTACTTTGAGTAAGGCTGACTAGTTATTCAATCTTACGAAGATCACAACTAGTTCCGCACGGATCGTTGGTGAAAAGACCAAGTTCGTGACAATTGGTATCAGAGCTGAAATGACGAGGAGATCAGAAGAAAATTCAAAGGTCGTGGACGAAGTAGAGAATCTTCCCCACGGGACCGGAGAAGAGGGTAGGAACTCTCGCAAAGTTCAGGCGGGAGGAACCAAACCTACCAAAGAAAGAGAAAGAGCAAGAGACGCTATCGTTGACATTATCGCCAGATTGGAGAAGGTAGAACTCACCTTGGCGTATGGACAAGATAATGCCGGGGACCTAGAGAACGCATTGCCGAGCTTGAGAAGGAGAGAGACGAGCTCCGAGGAGGAATGCAAGGTGCCCTAAACGAAGGCTTGTCCAAATGTCAAGAGCAAGCTCAGATCGTGGAGCAAACCCTCCTTGGTGAAATCAGTACCTTGAAGGAGAAACTCGAGGTAATGACTTCTAAGTTACAAGCTACCGAAGAGGATGTGACGTTACTCAAGAAGGCGGTGGCGCAAGAGTGCGGGCGCGCGCCTGTAGGAGTCCCCAATCCAATAAGGGTAGACGTTCCAAGGTCTAAAGCGTATTTAGGCGAGAGGAATGCGAAAGAGATCGACAAATTCCTATGGAGTCTGAACCAGTATTTCAAAGCACTCGGCCTAGTAGAAGAGGCAAGAAAGATAGATACTGCCACGACATACCTGGAAGACACCGCGATGCTGTGGTGGAGGCGAAGGAGTAGCGACATTGAAAAAGGTACGTGTTCTATCAATACCTGGGGTGAATTCAAGGAGGAACTCAAGAGACAGTTCTATCCTAAAAACGCTATTCGAGAAGCAAGGGTCAAGTTGCGACGGCTCTCACAAAGAGGGGTATCAATGAGTATATCAAGGAGTTCATCGCTACTCTCCTTGAGATCCCTAACTACTCAGACGATGAAGCCCTGTTCGCCTTCACTGATGGTCTACAAATGTGGGCGAAGTTGGAGTTAGAACGACGTGGTGTCCAAGACCTGAGCTCCGCTATTGCAGTGGCCGAATCACTTGTCGAAATGAGAAGGCAATACAATACAAAGTCGACCCACGACAAGAGTGACAAAGGGAAGAACGGTAGAGATCGTTTCCACAACAAGGAAAGCTCGTCTAAGTCCAACAAACCCAGTGGGGGAAGGGATCAGGACGAGAAAAGTGGGGAGAGACCCCGGATTAAATGCTTCTTTTGTGAAAGACCACATAAGGCAAGGGATTGCCCTACGAAAGACAAATTATCCGCATTACTAGAGGAGCAAGAACTCCTTCAGAAAGACGCGCGATTGGGATCACTACATCTCCTCAATTCCAAAATCCATTGTGAGCGATCGAGATACTCGCTTCAATGGAAGGTTTTGGATGGAGATGTTCAAACTTATGGGTCCCGAACTCAACTTCTCAACCAATTTTCACCCACAAACCGACGGACAAACAGAAAGGGTGAACGCAGTACTTGAGTTGTTCTTAAGGCACTATGTAAGTGCCAATCAGAAGGACTGGACAAAGTTGTTGGACATAGCTCAATTTTCATACAACCTGCAGAAAAGTAAGTCAACAGGCGGGAGTCCTTTTGAGATCGCTACAGGTCAACAACCTTTAACACCACACACTTTGGCGATGGGTTACAAAGGCCCAAGCCCCACGGCCTTTAAATTCGCAAAAGGGTGACATGAAGAGGCCGACATAGTACGAGCTCTCCTTGCCAAAGCCGTCAAACAAATGAAGAAATGGGCAGACACAAAGAGAAGACACTTGGAGTTTGAAGAAGGAGACCAAGTGATGGTAAAACTCCTCCTCCATCAAGGGAGACGATTTTCCAAGGTCCACAAGGGGCTTGTAAGGAGATACGAATGTTCTTTCCTCATTGAGAAGCGAGTAGAAAAAGTGGCATACCGCCTAAAGTTGCCATCACATTTGGAGATGCATCCCGTATTCCACGTAAGTTTACTTAAAACTTATCATGAAGATAAAGAAGATCCTAGTAGACACGATTCAAAGAGAGATCCCACAACAATCACAATCGTACCTGAAAGAGAAGCCGAAGAGGTACTGACACATCGGGCGATACCAAGAAGGGGTACCCATCCAAGTTACGTCGAATATTTCATCAAGTGGAAGGGGTTACCAGAAAGCGAGGCAAGTTGGGAAAATGAATTAGTGTTATGAAACTTCAAAGACATCATCCAGGCCTACAAAGAAGACGCGACGAGGATGTCGCCAGATTGAGTGGGGGAGAATGTCACGGCCTAATCTTCCAAGCCCAAGAAGAGAAGGAGGCTTAAGCCCTCTTAAGCCCAACCCAAGGAAGATTCTAGGCTGGGAGGGAAGGTCCTTGATTAGCGCATCTAATTGAGAGTTAAAAGGAATTCTTTGATTAGTGCATCACTAATTGACATATAAAAGGAATGTCTTTGATTAGTGAATCACTAATTGACAATTATAAGGAATCCCTAAATTAATGCACAATTAATGTAACGGCTAGAATTAGTCCTATAAATACCCTTGATGTATTACATTGTAAAGCACGAGGTATTTTTATCAATATCTTACTTTCTCTCTCTAAAGTTTTTGTGTTTATTCGATCTTACGAAGATCACAACTAGTACCGCACGGATCGTTGGTGAAAAGACCAAACCCGTAACAAAATGCACGGGATACATGCTAGTTTAGTTAGTGGTAGTTGATCATTTGACTAAAGGCATGTCAATTAAGAATTTTAAGGATAATAAAGTTTGAATGGGACTTTGTTTGAAAAATATTATTAAATTTGGACATGAATAAACATATGGTATATTCATTAAATTTGGACATGAAAAATCCAGTTGCTGGTCTCAAAAGACAAACAATGATGGAGACGCGAAGATCACGAGGCCCATGAGGAAACAGTTAGATAAAAAGATCGAGGGAGAAAAAGGAAGGAAAGTTTTTTTGGAGAGAGAAAAGGAAAAGCGGCCATTGTTGATATGTTCTTGAAGCTTTTGCTGCTTCTTAGTTTTGGAGTTGGAGATCTCCATTGTAAGTGGTATAAATTGCAAATTGTTTTGAAACAATTTGCAAACTATAAAAGTCCCCAAATCACTTTCATTCTTAATGTAGCTTTACATGATTAGGATCATTCAAATGAACTAGAAAATAAATGATTTAAAATTTTCTTTACAAGAAGGTTCTACATGTTTCAGTTTTTGGTATTGGTCTAAGTTATTGCTGACTTGTTATGACTATGGTAAATGAGTTATTTTATAGTATTTTAGGAATGACCGGTGCTAAAGAAATTTTCCCAAATTTCTGCTTTTAAAAATCACTGTTTAGCTTATTTAAATAAGGGATAATGTCATATTATAAACGAAAAAAAAATTCGGGTCGGGCTTCAGCCCACTCGAGCCCCTACCTATATTCGTTCTGCGTGTAACCAAGCACCGAACCAAAAAATATAAAATTGAATCTACAAAAATCAAAACTAGTCTAAATCGATATTTTTAAATGCACTCTAGCCAAGCCTACCATTTTGGTTCCTCGTCTCACTCAGAGGAAGGTGAATTATGGGACGCGACTATCGAGTAACGAAAACCCCTCTCAAGAAGAGTCGATTTTTGGCGTTACACCATGATTCGTATATTTGTCTTTTTTTTTAAGATAAATATTATACAAATGGACCAAGTGGGAGAATGTAAGATTTCATTTCATGTAACAAATACAATATAATACACATTAAGGTGTAAATGATTCTATTCGATAATGTGTACAAATTAATTTGTATATTGTAACCTTTGGAATTACACAATGAATGTAGGAGGTTATTCTCCATATGATATTTAATGTATTTTAATTCATTGTAATTAAATTTACACATTGAATTGTATGGTTACAATAATCTCCATAATGTCATTTTAAAGGAGAGGGAGTAGTTTATATTAAACAAATAAGTCTTTAGAGCTAAGGTGTAGAAGAATCTCTAAGGACTCTTGGAGGTTATGTTAAAGACGCCATTCGTGGGAGAATTTCTAAGGTTCAGTGCTAGATTCAATCACGGCTTGGCTTCCGCTTTTTAAAGATTTTAAAATCATTAAAATGATTTTATTTTAAAGATTTTGCAACATCTTCTCCCCAAACCTAAGTGACCAACAGTTGTTGACAATAGTTTTCTTCATTTCAAAAAAAAAGTGTTGATAGTGTTTTCCATTTTCCATGTTTATCATAAAAAAAAATGAAAACTAAATAATGCACATAATTTATACTAGTCACATAAAATGATTAAATGAAAGAAAATAAATATTAGTAGAAAATGAGTGATGTGTTGATGATTGTAGAGATGAATTTGTGGGTGGGTTACCAATTATTATAACATAAGGTATGTTGTTTTAATTATTTGTTAATTTTATTATTTGAGTATGAGAATCACAAATAAAATCAACAAATATATTATTTTATTATTTGATTATTTTTTACTTTGATTGATGGACATTATAGTTTGAATGTTTGTGAAATTTTTCAAGTACGCAAATGTTTCTTTGTTATTTTCAAATTATTATTGGAGGATGTTGCTCAACAAATATCAGTTATGGACAAAACACACATTGTTTTATATCTTTTTAGAATCTTTAGGGTAATAGAATAGAGTATTAATGTCTCACATCATATATTAAGTTTCTAATCAAATAAAATGCATATTACAAGATGGTTTTATTTTAACCTTTATATGACATGATAAACTCAATGTTCTTTGTATCATATTTATTTTTTAACTTATTAGAGATCAAACAACAATGTTGAAGAGTTAGATTTTGCAGTGAGGTAGAAGAAGGGTATTCTTAATATCATAGTTGTTTGACTTATTCATGTTGATTTGAAGTAATGTAAGTAGTTTCATTGTCTTTGTTATGTACACATCTTGTGTTTCGAGTATAAAAATGTTATATTTTATTTGATGATATTTATTTGGCTACTTTTCAACATTAGTTAGTTGTTAAAATGATTAGATTAAATTATATATTTTTATATTTTGAATATATATTTTCTAATTGATTTAAACTTGTGTATAATTGGTTTAAATTTTAGTACAAGTTAGATATTGAGGTTAGAGACGAATTAAAAGCTGCATTGTTTATGTTTTTTATAGTGTTATGAATAAATTGGTTAATTTAACCATTTTGGATTTGTTGCAATTACTATTATCGTGAACATATGTTTCAGGTTAAATAACATATTATAAAAAAAATGTAAAAATTTTATTGTTATAAAAGTATTCTATCTAAATAATTTAGATAGTGTCGTCTGCAACATCTTTGTCGTCTGCAACATCTTTGCCGTCTGCAATATCTTTGTCGTCTACAATATCGTTGTCTGTAAATAAAGTGGAACAGTTGCGTCGTCGTTGAGAATGAAGCTAAAGAAATAATCTGAAGATGGAGGTCAGAGATTTTTCCACAATAAAATTTTGAAAATAAAAAATATATATCACGTATAGGAGAATTTTGTGAATATTTTTAACAAAAATTAACCGTATTATAATGTTTTAAATGTTTAGGGAGTAAATTTTAAAAAAAAAATGTCTAAGGAGTAATTTCAAATAAGATCATGTATAAAGAAAGAGATTTTAAACTGATATTAATTTACATGAATTATTCAGTATACTTAATATTTTCTCTTTAAACCGTTTTTCTTGTTAATTTATGACAAATTATGTTATCTACGATGGAGAAAACTATAGTACTTTTCTTTATCTGATATTTATTACTTTAACATTTTCTCTCTGAACTATTTTTCTGGTTAATTTATGACAAATTATGTTATCTATGATTGAGAAAACTCGAGTATTTTTTTTATCCGATGTTTGTTGATGTAACATTTTCCGTCTGAACTGTTTTCTAGTTAATTTATGACAAATTATGTTATCTATGATTGAGAAAACTAGAGTACTTTTTTTTATTCGATATTTGTTACTGTAACATTTTATGCCTGATCTATTTTTCTGGTTAATTTATTTGTAGGCAGAGAAAATTATAACACTTTCTATCTGATATCTATTATTTTAATATTTTTTATTTGAACGATTTTTTTCTTTACCTGATATTTTCTATTTAATATTTTTCTGTGAGCTGTTTTTTTGAGTAATTTATAACACATTATGTTATCTGGACAGAGAAAACTAAAGTACTTATTTTTATATGATATTTGTTACTTTTAATATTTTCCTTTTTAAAATTTATCTTGTTAGAAAAATTATGTTATTTATGGGCGGAGAAAATTAGAATACTTACCTTTATTTAAATCTGTCATTTCAAATTTTTCTGTCTAGTCTATTTTTTTTGAATAATTTATGTCTGTTGAGTTGATGGTGATGTGTACTATCTACTCAAGGAAAGCTGTCCAACTGAATCTATGGACGAAGAAAACTAAAGTATTGTCCAACTGAATCTATGGACGAAGAAAACTAAAGTATTATATCAATATTTAACGGTTAAAGTAAGAAATTTAACTGTTAAATTAAGAAATATATAATAAAAAATATTAGAAAGGTAAACAATTGAGTACACACGGTTGTCATCTATTCACTGAGTTGTCTTTCATGCATGATATGTACAATTGGCACTCTCTCTTACATTGTTCTTTCCCATATTTTAACCCACTCATCTACTCCAACTGTCCATCTATTTATTTATATATTTATATACCAATATCCTTCACTTAGTTCTATCAGCCTCCTCTTATCTTCATCAGCTCATCATTTCTTTCTCTGTTTTAATTTCTCTCCTCTCAGATGGCTGCTACTTCGATAGATCCTCTGATCATGTGTAGAATAATTGGAGATGTGGTGGATCTATTTGTGCCCAC